>NC_057803.1:568687746-568979795 GCF_018294505.1 Triticum aestivum
TCCTATCGCCATGGCCCCGATGAAGAAGGGAAGAGGGAAGAATCCCGTGTCTCCGCCTCGCCCGCCGCCATTGGCGGCCCCCGCCGAGGGTTTGGGTAAGGTCAGCTTGGCTCTGGCCACCATCTTCAATGAATGCGGGAGAACGACGGCCTAGCCCGCGTTCCACTTCTCCATCGGCAGGATAGTTACCGAGGTCCCATATTTCGCCGACGCCCTATGGGCAGGTCTGGTTCCCCCTTTTTCTGATTTCTTCAATGTCGTGCTCTCCCACTATCAGATCCACATGCTGCATCTGAGTCCTGAATCCATCACCCTCCTTTCGGTCTTCGCCTTCGTCTGCGAAGCTATGGTGGGTATCCCTCCTTTGGTTGCCTTGCTGCGCCACTTCTTCTCGCTGCATCTTGTCGACCCTACCCAATGCTGGGCGTGCGTAAGCTTCGTTGCCGCGCCAGAGACTGCCGCCTCTGGGATTGACTTCAAGCTCCCCCTGCCCGCGGTTGGGTTCCACGAGCGGTGGCTGTATGTGGACGCAGGGGTGCCCAGCCCCCTGCTAACGGAGCTGACCTCGCCTGCTGCCCCCAATTCAGGCTGGGGCCAGGTGGCGCTTGAGAGCCCCCGGCTCATCATCATTTGGCGCCGTTTCGCGCTCTTAAGGTCGCTTTGCATGACAGCGCCCAAGGTGGTGAAGGAGTTCCTCTTATGCCGCGTTGCTCCTCTTCAACGCCACTCTCACCGGATGTGGTCCTTCCGTGGGCGCGAGGATAGTATGAGGCTCCAGGAAGAGGATCTGGCTCCTGAGGTGCTGAAGACGGTGCTCTTGACCCTGGCTGGGGACCCCAACCCCGGCAGCGTTCAGCAAGGAGGGGCCTTGATGTACCTCTGCTAGAGCAGGGTCAACTTTGTGAAGCAGATGCCTGCCTTTGATGAGTGGGGGCTGCGCCCCGCCGGCCTTCAGGGGTCTCGCGAGAATCCGGTGGTGGTGACTGCCCTTCCAGTCGGCCAAGGCGGCTCATCCTCGAGCGGCAGAGCAGGGAGGTACGAGGCGCCAGAGGCCGAGGGGGCTCCCGGCGTGGTGACGGCACCGGGCGAGGCTCATGAGGAAGCAGTTATCGGGGCCCGTACCGCTGAGGCTGAGGGTGAAAAATAGCTGCCCTCTGCGCCTGTGACTGGGGCCCCTGAGGCTCCAGCTGCTTCTCTTGGGGAGGCGATTGGCGGCGCACATCAGGCAGGCGCCCCTGACGCTGATCGTCTTGACGCTCCGTCTTCTTCGCAGGTCGATCCTTGCGCCCGACTCTTAGGCCGCTTCCGCGTGGACTTTAGGGCTCTTCGGAAGAGAAGGGAGGCCCTGGGCGACAGTTATCCTTGTCGCCTGCTGAAGCGCAGAAAGTACTTCGCCACTGATGAGTAAGCCTTCTCCTTTCTCTGCTCCTGATCCTCCCATTGCTCTTACTGACCCTTGCTCTGCAGGCCCCTTCTAGCCGAGCTTGCTGAGATGGCTGAGGAGCCATCCCCTTTGGCTTTGCCCCCTCCACCGTCCTCGAGCGCCCCAAGCAGCGGAGCCCTTGTGGCGAGGGTGATCGAAGAGGCGAACCATCCCGAGGCGTACTGTGGCCCCGCGCACCTCGCGATCCTCCTTCGCGAGCCTTCTCGTGGCATAGCCAACCTGCCATGGGCTTCTCGCCTGGTCATGGACTGCGATTGGCTGAGGCGCTTCCTGCGCTCTTCTCCTGAGGTCGGGCTGGCCCTAGGCCGGGCTTCTGACGCGGCGTGCCCGGCCGTTATGAGGGTGCCAGCCCCCAGCCCCCAGCCCGGAGGGGGAGCACTGACCTGTAGCCCCCGGCGCCTGCTTGGGGCAGATGATGGTGTGGAAGACGTGCTTGAACGCGCTCGGGAGCGTCGCGCTCTCCGCCAAGGATTCCTTCGAAGGGCGAGCGACACAGTGAGCCTGCTTGGTGAGGAGCTTGCTGATGAAGACGCGCGCCTTTAGGCCGAGGGCCTGCGCCTGGCTGCAGAGAGGCGCGAGCTAGAGGGCGCCATCGCCCTTGCGCGCCGTCGGCGCGACCTTGATGAAGCAGAGGCCAAGGCGTCGTTGGTGGCCTCTCGGGAGGCCCGGTCTCAGGCTGCTGAGGAAGCTCGGGAGGCTGACCGGCAGCGAACGGCTGCAGAGGAGCGGGCTCGGGAGCTCCTGGCCTGGTGCCACTCGCTGGAGGAGCAGGTGGAGCTGCGCGAGGCAGCCCTCGCGTCGATGAGGGTGGCCTCCGGCGACTCGGCGAAACTCTAGAAGCGCGAGGAGGCGCTGACGCTGGAAGCCGCCGAACGTACCCGCGAGTACGAGCGTCTGGAGACGAGGGAGCGCTTGGTGACGCAGGCGGAGGACGACGTCGCTGCCCAGGAAGCCCGTGTCCTGGAGGAGGTCGAGCGTCGGGTGGCGATGGCGCATTTGAACCTCGAGCACGAGTTCGAGGAGAAGCTGGGGTTGATCCAGGCTGAAGCCGAAGGCAAGACTGCTGCCCTGAGGGCCAAGCTGGAAGAGGTGACGCGGCGGGCCGATGCTTCCCGGGCCGCCCTTGAGGTGGCACGAGGTGGGCTAACCACCTCCCAAGCTGAGGTGCTCCTCCTTCGCCAGCGGGTGGAGGAGGCCGAGGCCGTCGCGCGCCAGAACACGGACGAGATACGTCAGCGGCGTCTCCTGGAGCATGAGCACGGCCCCATGCTGACCACGCTCCGAGAGAGGGCCAATGCGGCCTTGGGAAACATCTGCGAGGAGACCGTCGGCGAGCCGTACGCGGTTAACTATGCGGGCAATCTTCAATTCTTTACTAACATGGTGACGCAGCTGGAGGCGCGGTCGATCAGGGCTGACAGGTTGGTGGAGGAGAGGAGCCGCGCCCTGCTCAGGCGCGCCTTTTCTCGTGTCTTCAGCCATCTCCGGAGCATGGATCCCCACTTCGATTTCGACGCCGCCATCGCCCCAGTCCCCCAGGCCGTCCGAGGTGAGCTGGCGCACTGGGTGGAAGACCATGTGGAGGCTCTTATTAGGGCCTTCGCCTCGGATAACAACGACGCGATCGTGGCGGCCGACGAGGGCGGCGTGACGGGCGGCCCTGACGCCGCCGGTGGCAACGCGGGCAGCGGTGGCGAGTTCAACGACGCCAGCAACGGCCCCGGTGGCGTTCCTGAGGACGCATTGGGAGATTCATCCGACTGATTGTGCATTGTTCCTACTTACCCTATATGAATAGAACTCGGGTTCTGGCCTGATAGCTGTGAGAGCATTTTGGAGGGGGAGCCCCTCATGTAAAACTTGTGTTTATCGTATCAGTAGGAGCTACATTGCCCACGCGCTCGCGCCAAGTGGTTGGCTTAAGCGACATGCTGGTCGGCTAATTTACCTTTGTCCCGTGCTGGCCCTAGGGCAGCCCGCAGGAGGCTGTGGAGCCCGAAGTGTTTCCTGATTGAATCCGTTGGACCTGCAGTAAGATGCCCTCCTGAGAGAACGCGGTGGCGGCAGTCTGGGCTGCGCGCAAGCTAGGCCTGACCCAGCTCGCGAGGGGCTCACGAGGGGAGGCAGCTGAGGCGAAGCGGTAACCGAAACGCGAGAAATTGCTCGAACGAGACTAAGAACCCCTTCCCCGAACACACGCAAATCTCAAATTTGAATCCAACTTGAATCCAGCGGGGGAAAGCGGCAACCAAAGGGAAGAGCAACAAAAGCAAACAAAAGGCCGCGTCCGGCACCTAGTCTAGTCTTGGACGTCTTCTCACCAGCGCGGAGCTAAGTGATGCCACTGGGCATGGTAGGGAGCCCCAGGGCCTGAGGCCGGCACCCCTGAGACTCCGGGGCGTGTATAGCCCCACTCATTATTACGTGAGAGTGTCATGGGGTGACGAGATTCACAGGCACTGGGCCTTCTTCACAGGTACTGGCCTTGCTTCATATTGCCAGATGAGGGCCCAGCCTTGCGCCACACTCTAGTGCCATCAGCAACAACTAGAAACCAGGACGCCGCCCGATGGGGTAGATCGGTCGCCAGCGGTTCCCCTGACGACCACGGGTCCTCCGCCAGGGGCAGGCCCTGGGGCACCTCCCCAGCGGAGGGCCTACCTCCTGAGAACGCCTTGCTCCGAACGCCGCGGTGGCGATGTCGGATCCCTACCTCTCTCCTACAGCCCCCTGCGCCCTCCTCCCGAGGGGTAGGAGACTGTGGGAGCGGGGCAGCTGCTCGCTGCGGTGACCTGCACCTCCTGCGATCCATGGTTAGCGTATACCTGCTCCTGAAGAATTAGCGGTACCCGATAATTGCTGCCTCCAGCATGGCCAGTGGGACCGTCCCGAGGCTCCTGGAAAGGCTCAGCTTCTAGTGCCTCGTCCCCCCAGCTTGGGCTGAGGAGCGAGCCTTGTCCGTTCTTGTGAGAGTGTCCTTGGTCCATCATGAGGGGCATGTATTCCTCCGGCGCCGTCATCTCGAATGCCACGCCGTAATGCCCCGCATGCCACGCGGTCCTGCCTGACGCGCCCACCATGGGGTGGCAGCGCGGCCGCCCACTGGGGCCACATGTCGCGTTGAGTCCTTCTTCTTCACGGACCGGGGGCGGGGGCAGCGCCGCCGCCGGCCCGGTGCTGACAGCTTCGCCGGTGTCGGGGTAGCCTTGGAGCCCGCGGGCGCGCGCGGGGCCCCTGCGCGGGTCGCCCTGGGCTTGAGATGGGGGCGGGGTGGAGAAGGGGTGAGCACCCGAGGCGGCGAAGCCCAGGAGCTCTGCCACTCGCTCCAGCAGCATGTCGCGGCCGCCCTCTAGCAGTCTGCGCTGCAGTAGCTCTCGGGCCATCGTGAGTGCGGCTCTCAAGTTTGCCTGCTCCCGGCGGGTCTACGGTGTCGTGGTCGCAGCGTGATTGGAGGCCCTTGCTGCCGACCGCCCCTGCCGCGGTGTAAGAGTTGTCGAAGCCTGTCCGCATCGCCCGCGGCCCGCAGCGCCCTGCGGACCGCGAGCTGCCTGGGGCACGGGGTCGCCCGAGGCGAGCGGTTCTGCGGGGGCGGGCCACGCAGTCCATGGGTCTGGGTTGCCCTCCTGGTCGCCGGGCATGGTGATGACGACGCGACGGGGCACGGAGCGGTGGGAGACGAATTCTGGTGCACCCCTACCTGGCGTGCCAAATGTCGGATTTTGGGTTCCGGCAGACCCTTGAGGTTTGAACACTAGGGTGCGCACGGAGATTTCGCCTCCTACCTTCCGGCACCCCTCCGCCATGCTAGGATCAAGGCTATGAAAAGAACAACACAAGGGACACAGGGTTTATACTGGTTGGGGCCACCATTGTGGTGTAATACCCTACTCCAATGTGTGGTGTGGTGGATTGCCTCTTGGGCTGATGATGATGGACGGTACAAGGAAGAACAGCCTCGCGAGGGTCTGTTCTTGGCTGGGGCGATGAACTGCTGGGAGGAGTTCAGCCACCTTTCTCTATCTCACTCACTCTCTCCCTTTACCACCTCTCTACTTGTCGAGCCCTTGGAGGAAACTGAGCCGAACCGACCCCTTGCTACGTGGGTGGCCGGTCCTATTTATAGTGGCCCTGGTCCTCTCCCCAAATATTGAGCGGGAAGGGAGCCAACAATGGCGGGCTAATTTTAAGGGGGACAGCAAGTATCAACTATCCTGACAAAAGTAGTCTTCGCCTGCACAAAGCTCTGGTGATGATGCCGTCTTGGGCTCCACGGTGACCTACGTCTCGTAGTCCTCCTGGCCTTAGTCTCGTTGCACCGAAATAGTAACCTTTGCCTGATGCCTCGGTACTCCGCGGCTGCGCTTGCCCCCTTTGCACCAAAGAGGAAAGGAGGACGCTGCGCTGACTGGCACCCGCCTGGCACCCTGAGTCGTCATGGCTTGCGTCACGGGCACCTCGCGAGGTATACCGCCTTGATCTCTCCGCCTCCTTGTGAGCCAGCCTGACGAGGCCGCGCCTGAGGAAGCTCCATGCCGTCCGCCCCGCGAGGCTTGGCCCCTCGCGAGGGTCTTGAGTTTGTGTTGGTGAAGATGGGCCGTGCTGGGCCCCCCTTTGAGCCACGCCGCAGGCCGCAGGCAGGCAAGTCTGGGGACCCCCGTTCCCAGAATACCGACAGACGAGAAAAGGCCTCCGCTCTGCTATGAGGGCAAAGAAGGAGGAGCTGCGGGAAGCCGGGGATATTGTAGCTGGGAAATCCTTTATGTTGCGGAGGAAGTTCGTAGATCCATGGTATGCCCCTCTGGATCGGCTGTGGAGTTCAAAGGATGTGTATATGGATTTGGCAGCGAGCGCTGCCGATGTGGCCAAGTACTTCCAGGGTCAGACGGACCGTGAAGTAGACCAGCTGTTTTGGAGACAATTCCATTCTCTCGAGCGTCCGCTTTCATTGACTGACCAATTAGCCGAATGGGCCGAACTGAATAGGTTGTCCGGACTCTCCATGAGGTCTGTTGTGGATCAGCTATGGCCGGAAAGGTCAAAACCGAACAGCTATTTCAGCTTGGTGCAGCAGTTCCTTGACGTGGTGCCGCGCATTAATGCGATGAAGAGGTCGGCGTACATAGAGGGCGCATGGATGGCCTTTGCCCGTGTTAAAGCATACTAGGCGGAGATGGATGCTACCACTGTTGCAGCGCGGGATTCGGCCATAGGTCGTAGGGCTGCTGAGCACTACTTTGAAGAAGTTCTTGAGGGTGCTCGTTTGATAGAGACCCAGTGCTCAAAAAATATTATGTTTGGGTGATATGTAATCTCATTGTAAGTGAAATGCTTTTAAAAAATTTTATAAGGCTATTTTTATACTTTTGCCTGAAAGTAATATGATGCCTCCGGGGCGGCCGTTTATGTATACATGTGTATAACCTGAAAGATTGCAGTCGTCGGCTTCAACCCCCACGCATATAATGCGGAGGTGCTCGCAAAAACATGCGTTCACACATAACCCAACGTCTTGGTCCTATTAAGGAGGTGATAGCGGAGCAAGCGAGGCAACCGGACTATAATGCTTTAGCACTTTCACTTAGCCATAGGAGTTTGACAGTGGGGCTACTAGATAGCCCCTGGTGGCTCCGCACTCTCCCGATCCCGGGGTGCGTACATGCCTGGCCGGAAAACGGCCCTTCATTAAGGCGGAGGAATTCTAACATTCCCACAGGTCATCGAGTGGTTGACCAGTCTCACGCTATATCATGACAGTCAGTTTTCGGCTTTCTCTACTGAGGTGCTCGTCCGGATGAACTAGGGCACAATCGCAGTAGTTCTCCTGGTGCTACCTTAGCTGGTAAAGTGGAACGTAAGGCACCAAAACACAAGAGTCGGGCAAACCCAACATTTGACCAAAGACAATGATTCGGAGCTGATGCATATAAGGCCAAACTCGCGACGCCAAACAGTCCCTAAGGTATTCGGTCTTAGTGGTATAAACCGGGCCTAAATAATGGCCTTTGTAAGAATCCCCTTGTGTCCAGGTACGTGCATTGTTCTGGCGTGGCCACATGCCAAGATGTCAGCATCCTTCTCAACGGTGGATATGTATCAACAAGAGACAGTAAAAAAGGTTTACGCAGGGTCTTAATCTAAAAAGAATCCTTGGAGCGGGTCCCTGCTGGACGTCTGTGCCTGTGTCTCTATTGTGCTGTATCCTAGACGGGTGTAGCATGATGATCGTCTGTAAAAGAGAGGAATTTAGGTGAAAAAGTTGTCGTGCAAAAAGATAGTTTTTTAAAGAAACCATGTATAATTCAAGATGAGAAGAAATTGCCACTTGTCTGCGCGCGTTGAGCCCCTTGTATTGACATATAGGGGTGTGACCATTTATGCGGTATAAGTAGCGGCACCGGACTTGATTAGTTGTGTCTGAGGTCTTGATGACCTATTGGATGCTTTCGCTGGTCCGGACGCCTTTAGTGTGCGGCTGCCAAGGCAGCCTCACTCTCTTCGGCGCGCAGAGATCGCTTGATATTTCCGTGCACTGAAATGATGCCACGTGGACCGGGCATCTTGATTGTGAGGGAGGCATAGTGTGGTATTGAATTAAAACGAGCGAAAGCTTCGCGTCCGAGCAGTGCTTGATAGCCACTTTGAAATGGAGCGATGTGGAAAGTTAAATGCTCGCGATGGAAGTTATCAAGGGAGCCGAATATAACTTGTAGTAGGAGGGAGCACGTACAACGAGCCCCTGGGCCTGGCGTTACTCCTTTAAAGGTAGTATTGCTATGGCGAATTTGTGTTGGGTCCAACCCCATCCCGCGGATTGTATCCTGATATATTAGGTTTAGGCTGCTGCCGCCGTCCATCAAGACTCGTGTCAAGTGATATCCGCCAATTACTGGGTCTAATACCAGGGCAGCCCATCCTGCATGTTGGATACTTGCTGAGTAATCGCGATGGTCGAAAGTGATCGGTTGAGACGACCAGTGGCAGGACTTCGCGGTGACAGGCACTTGGGTATATTTTCCTGGGAGTGCCGTGTTGTTTTCCCCTTGATAACGTGTAACACGTTTACTGTTTTGACTTCTGGTGCAAATTTCTTGTGTTCCCCTATGTCTTGCTTGGGAGGCTCGTCCTCGTCTTCACTTGGTGTATCCTCCCCCTTGTGTACAGCGTTGAGCTTGCTGGACTGCTTGAAGACCCAACATTCTCTGTGGGTATGATTAGCAGGTTTACCAGCGGTACTATGGATCTGACATACTTGGTCCAGAATTTTGTTGAGGCTGGACAGTTCATCCCTGGTGCCTTTAGGGGGCGGCTTTTGACCTGGCCGAGAGCTTTTGAATCCGGCATTTACTGCCGTGCCTTCGTGATGTCTTCTTTATTCCGGCATTTGTTATTGCGGTTGCGCCGTGATTTCCCATTTCCATCTCTAACTTCACATGTACTGGGGTTTCTGGTGCTGCATCTGGCTAGCCAGCTGTCCTCACCTGCGCAAAAGCGGGTCATGAGGTTTGTTAATGCGGCCATCGTTCTCGGCTTATTTTGGCTGAGGTGTCTGGCGAGCCATTCGTCATGGACGCTATGCTTGAAAGCTGCCAAGGCTTCGGCGTCCGGACAGTCGACAATCTAGTTCTTTTTAGTAAGAAACCTGTTCCAAAGCTTTCGGGCTGACTCTCCAGGCTGTTGAGTTATATGACTCAAATCGTCCGCATCCGGAGGTCGGACATAAGTCCCTTGAAAATTTGCCCGAAAGGCGTCTTCGAGGTCTTCCCAACTTCCAATGGAGCTTTCGGGGAGGGCTTTAAGCCAGTGACGAACTGGCCCTTTGAGCTTGAGGGGTAGGTACTTGATGGCGTGGAGATCATCTCCTCGAGCCATATGGATATGAAGGATGTAGTCCTCAATCCAGACCCCAGGGTCTGTTGTTCCGTTGTATGTCTCTATGTTTACGGGTTTGAATTCCTCTGGAAATTCATGGTCCAGCACCTCATCAGTGAAACATAGGGGGTGTGCGGCACCCCTGTAGCTGGGTGTACCGCATTGTTCAGATGTTTGTTGTGTTGCATTGTATGCTGGGGCGCGCTTGCGTGGTCCATAGATGGATCTTGTTGCGCCGTCCTTTGGGTGCGAGCCCTCGCATGGGTCGCGTGTTGTATTGTGAGCGGCGTTGTATACCGCTCTGTGTTTGTAGAGGGGTCGTCTATCTGACCAGGTGGCTGCTTTGATATTTGGTTGTGGGGGGTCTGAGGCCTCCTCATCGAATTCAGATAGCAGCTTCCGCTATGGGTAGCTCTTGGAGGGGCGATTGTCGCCGTACCTCGCTGCAGTGTTGAGTATTTTACTCCATCCGATTTGGAGTGTGTCTTGCACGGCCTTGAGCCTTTGCTTCTGCTTTTTAAGACTCCTCGCGGTGGCAACAAGCCTTTTACGGGCATTCTGCTGCTACGGGTGCCTGTCCGGCGTTATGTCGTCCGGACCATTATCCTTGATAGAATTTGTTTGTTCGGTTTGATTATCCGGATTGCCATTGTCCAGCAGTGGTTCGCCCTGCTCCAGCGCTGGGTCTGTGTGATCGCTATTTCTGTCGAGGCGGGATTTGGGGCGGCGCTTGCGTCGCCGCTCTGACTGCTTTTCGAGGGAACAAGCCTTCGGTGCGTCCTTCCGCTCCTCGTCTTCATCTTTTGGTGCGTCCACCATGTATACGTCATATGACGAGGTGGCGTTCCAGGGCCCAATAGGCGCCAGTTCTTCATCGTCTCCTTCATCGGCGTCCATACCGTCCATGTCTTCGGAGTCGAAGTCGAGCATGTCGGTTAAATTGTCGACAGTGGCTACAAAGTGGGTGGTGGGTGGGCTTTGAATTTCTTCATCGTTCGTATCCCAACCTTGCTGACCGTAGTCCGGCCAGGGCTCTCCTGATAAAGAGAGAGATTTTAGTGTCTTCAGAATATCGCTGAAAGGCGAGTGCTGAAAGATGTCCGCGGCAGTAAACTCCATGATCGGCGCCCAATCGGATTCGATCGGCAGGGGCGCGGAGGGTTCGGAGTCCGGCCCCTTGGAGTCACGAGTCTCGCAGAGTGCGGGGCTGGTGTTTGGCTCGATCGCCGTTGGGATCGCAGCCCCTGAGGCGGCGTCCAACCACCCATCCTCGATCGGCGCAGTCGGCTCCGAATTAAGGGTCAAAGCCGATGCGGGTGCGGCCTCCAGGGCACTGTTGGCGGCAGAGCTAGATCATGCTCGTCGTGACAGTGCGGCGCGCTCGGTAGTGGCTCGAATCTGTCGAAGATCAAGTCCCCGCGGATGTCAGACGTGTAGTTTAAGCTTCCAAATATAACCTGACGGCCAGGGGCATAGCTTTCGATCTGCTCCAGATGGCCAAGTTAATTGGCCCACAGTGTGAAGCCTCCGAAGATGAAGATTTGTCCAGGGAGGAAAGTCTCACCCTGGACTGCATCACTATTGATGATCGTAGGAGCCATCAAGCCTGACGGCGACGACACAGTGGAACTCTCAATGAAAGCACCAATGTCGGTGTCAAAACCGGCGGATCTCGGGTAGGGGGTCCCGAACTGTGCGTCTAGGCCAGATGGTAACAGGAGGCAAGGGACACGAAGTTTTACCCAGGTTCGGGCCCTCTCGATGGAGGTAAAACCTACGTCCTGCTTGATTAATATTGATGATATGGGTAGTACAAGAGTAGATCTACCACGAGATCGGAGAGGCTAAACCCTAGAAGCTAGCCTATGGTATGATTGTTGTTGTGTATGTTGTCCTACAGACTAAAACCCTCCGATTCATATAGACACCGGAGAGGGTTAGGGTTACACAAAGTCGGTTACAATGGTAGGAGATCTACATATCCGTATCGCCAAGCTTGCCTTCCACGCCAAGGAAAGTCCCTTCCGGACACGGGACGAAGTCTTCAATCTTGTATCTTCATAGTCCAGGAGTCCGGCTGAAGGTATAGTCCGGCCATCCGGACACCCCCTAATCCAGGACTCCCTCACCTAGCTAGGGGCGTTAAACGATAGCGCTTGTTGGGAGGCAACCCAACTTTATTTTTGTTCCTTGCTTTTTGCTCCTGTTTAGTAATAAATAATTCATCTAGCCTCTTTTTAGATGTGGTTTTATGCTTTTAATTAGTGTTTGTGCCAAGTAGAACCTTTGGGAAGACTTGGGGAAAGTCTTGTTGATCTTGCTGTAAAAAACAGAAACTTTAGCGCTCACAAGAATTGCTGCCATTTTTATTTGGAGAGTGCTATTTAGTTAATTATTTTTGCAGATGATTAATATATAAATTCCTCGGGTCCAGAAATTTATTTGATAATTTTATGAGTTCCAGAAGTATATGTTTGATCCAGATTACTACAGGCTGTTCTATTTTTGACAGATTCTGTTTTGCGTGTGTTGTTTGCTTATTTTGATGAATCTATGGCTAGTAAATTAGTTTATAAACCATAGAGAAGTTGGAATACAGTAGGTATAACACCCATATAAATAAAGAATGAGTTCATTACAGTACCTTGAAGTGATCTTTTGTTTTCTTTCACTAACAGAGCTCACGAGATTTTCTACTTTAAGTTTTGTGTTGTGAAGTTTTCAAGTTTTGGGTAAAGATTTGATGGATTATGGAACAAGGAGTGGCAAGAGCCTAAGCTTGGGGATGCCCTGGAAGGCATCCCCTCTTTCGTCTTCGTTCATCGGTAACTTTACTTGGAGCTCTATTTTTATTTACCACATGATATGTGTTTTGCTTGGAGCGTGAAAGGATCAAGAAGAGGTGTCTAGAGGGGGGGGGTGATTAGACACTAAGTGCCAAAAGTTGCAGTTTTTAATATTCTTAAGTTTAAGTGGAGTTTAAGCACAAGTTTAACAAACACAATACATATCAAGCAAGCATGCAATGAGCATATGAGCAGCGGAAAGTAAAGCATGCAACTTTCAAGAATGTAAAGAGAAGGGTTTGGAGTATTCAAACGCAATTGGAGACATGGATGTTTTTGTCGTGGTTCTGATAGGTGGTGCTATCGTACATCCACGTTGATGGAGACTTCAACCCACGGAGGGTAACGGTCGCACGAGTCCACGGAGGGCTCCACCCACGAAGGGTCCACGAAGAAGCAACCTTGTCTATTCCATCACGGCCGTCGCCCACGAAGGACTTGCCTCACTAGCGGTAGATCTTCATGAAGTAGGCGATCTCCTTGCCCTTACAAACTCCTTGGTTCAACTCCACAATCTTGTTGGAGGCTCCCAAGTGACACCTAGCCAATCTAGGAGACACCACTCTCCAAGAAGTAACAAATGGTGTGTTGATGATGAACTCCTTGCTCTTGTGCTTCATATGATAGTCTCCCCAACACTCAACTCTCTCTCTCACAGGATTTGGATTTGGTGGAAAGAAGATTTGAGTGGAAAGCAACTTGGGGAAGGCTAGAGATCAAGATTCATGTGGTTGGAATGGAATATCTTGACCTCAACACAAGTGTAGGTGGTTCTCTCTCAGAAAATGTGTATTGGAAGTGTAGGTATGTTCTGATGGCTCTCTCCATGAATGAAGAGTGGGTGGAGGGGTATATATAGCCTCCACACAAAATCTAACCGTTACACACAATTTGCCAAACTCGGTGGGACCAAATGGTTAAACTCGGTCGGACCGATTCAGCAAACCTAGTGACCGTTAGGATTTTCGGTGGGACTGAGATGCAACTCGGTAGGACTGATATGGTTAGGGTTAGGGCATAACGTAATCTCGGTGTGATCGATTACACAAACTCGGTGGGACCGATTTTGGTAATAAGCTAACCAGAGAGTTGGTCAGGCAAACTCGGTGAGACCGATTACACAAACTCGGTGGGACAGATTTTGGTAATAAGCTAACCAGAGGGTTTGCATTGTAATCTCGGTAGTACCGATTACTCAAACTCGGTGAGACCGATTTTGGTAATGGACATACACAGAGAGATTACAATCCCATCTCAGTGAGACCGAGATCCCTATCGGTGAAACTGATTTGCTAGGGTTTGTGGCAGTGGCTATGACATTTGAAACTCGGTGGCGCCGGATAGAAAGAATCGGTGGGGCCGAGTTTGACTTTTGGTTTAGGTCATATGTGGATGTGGGAAGGTAGTTGAGGGTTTTGGAGCATATCACTAAGCACTTTGAGCAAGCAAGCCATTAAGCAACACTGCATCCCCTCTTGATAGTATTGGCTTTTCCTATAGACTCAATGTGATCTTGGATCACTAAAATAGAAAATGTAGAGTCTTGATCTTGAAGCTTGAGCCAATCCTTTGTCCTTAGCATCTTGAAGGGGTTCCACATCCTCTAGTCCATGCCACTCCATTTTTTTTATAGAAAGACTATAAGGGAACCCCCTACAGTATAGTTGGTGCAACAAACCCAAATTGCAACATTTTTGAACTTATCTGAAACATACTAGGTAAAAGTGTTAGTCCAACAAGAGATATGTTGACATTAATTACCAAAACCACCCAGGGAGCACTTGTGCTTTCAGAGCGTCAATTTATTTTGTTAGGATTTGCTTGCTGTTATTTAGAACAATGTTTTTCATCTTTTATTTCAATAAAAGTGGCATGGATAGCCTTTACCATGCCTATGTTACAAGTATACATGTTGCTGTTTGAAAACAGAAAGTTTACCGTTGTTGCAATAATTCCCTAGAAAAGTAAGAATGTGATAAAATGTTGAAACCTTCTGCATATTAAGATCTGATAAATTTACTACAGTGGGAATTTTCTTTCATTATTTTTGGAGCTAGGGAAGTATGGATGTTGCTGCATTCTTTACAGACTGTCCTGTTTAGGCAGATTGCTGTTATGTTTGCATTGTTTGCATATGTTTGCTTCTTTAATGATTCTATTTGAGGATAGGACTATTAAATATGCAGACGCATTTAGTATGCAATGTTGAATAATAATTTTAGTGATTTGCTACAGTAGAGTATGATAAGGTTTTGGCAATGGTTTATACTAACTTATCTCACGAGTCCTTGTTGAGTTTTGTGTGGATGAAGCTTTTGAGATTTAGGGAGATCATGATAAGAGAGGAATTAAGGAGACACAAAAGATCAAGCTTGGGGATGCCCAAGGCACCCCAAGATAATATTTCAAGAAGTCTCAAGCGTCTAAGCTTGGGGATGCCCCGGTTGGCATCCCACCTTTCTTCTTCAACAACTATCGGTTAGTTTCGGTTGATCCTAAGTTTTTTGCTTCTTCACATGATGTTTGCCATTCTTAGAATGTCATTTTATTTTGCTTTGCTTGCTGTTTCAATAAAGTATCAAGATCTGAAATTCTTAAATGTTAGAGAGTCTTCACATAGTTGCATAATTATTCGACTACTCATTGATCTTCACTTATATCTTTTGGAGTAGTTTGTCATTTGCTCTAGTGCTTCACTTGTATCTTTTAGAGCATGGTGGTAGTTTTATTTTGAAGAAATAGATGAACTCTCATGCTTCACTTAGATTATTTTGAGAGTCTTAAATAGCATGGTAATTTGCTTAAAATCCTAATATGCTAGGAATTTAAGATTAGTAAAAACTTTCATATAGAGTATTGAATACTAAGAGAAGTTTGATGCTTGATGATTGTTTTGAGATATTGAGGTAATAATATCAAAGTCATGCTAGTTGAGTAGTTGTGAATTTGAGGAATACTTGTGTTGAAGTTTGCAAGTCCCGTAGCATGCACGTATGGTAAATGTTGTGTAACAAATTTGAAACATGAGGTGTTATTTGATTGTCCTCCTTATGAGTGGCGGTCGGGGACGAGCGATGGTCTTTTCCTACCAATCTATCCCCCTAGGAGCATGCGCGTAGTACCGAGGTTTTTGATGACTTGTAGATTTTTGCAATAAGTATGTGAGTTCTTTATGACTAATGTTGAGTCCATGGATTATACGCACTCTCACCCTTCCATCCTTGCTAGCCTCTTCAATACCGTGCATTGCCCTTTCTCACATTGAGAGTTGGTGCAAACTTCGCCGGTGCATCCAAACCCCGTGATATGATACGCTCTTTCACACATAAACCTCCTTATATCTTCCTCAAAACAACCACCATACCTACCTATTATGGCATTTCCATAGCCATTCCAAGATATATTGCCATGCAACTTTCCACCGTTCCGTTTATTATGACACGTACATCATTGTCATATTGCTTTGCATGATCATGTAGTTGACATCGTATTTGTGGCAAAGCCACCGTTCATGATTTTTCATACATGTCACTCATGAATCATTGCACATCCCGGTACATCGCCGGAGGCATTCATATAGAGTCATACCTTGTTCTAGTATCGAGTTGTAATCATTGAGTTGTAAAAAAATAGAAGTGTGATGATCATCATTTTCTAGAGCATTGTCCCAAGTGAGGAAAAAAAAGAGAAAGGCCATAAAAAAGAGAAGGCCCAAAAAAAAGAGAAAGGCCATAAAAATAAAAGGCCCAAAAAATGAGAGAAAAAGAGAGAAGGGACAATGTTACTATCCTTTTGCCACACTTGTGCTTCAAAGTAGCACCATGATCTTCATAGTAGAGAGTCTCTCATGTTATCACTTTCATATACTAGTGGGAATTTTTCATTATAGAACTTGGCTTGTATATTCCAACAATGGGCCTCCTCAAGTGCCCTAGGTCTTCGTGAGCAAGCAAGTTAGATGCACACCCACTAGTTTCTTTTGTTGAGCTTTCATACATTTATAGCTCTAGTGCATCTGTTGCATGGCAATCCCTACTCCTTGCATTAACATCAATCGGTGGGCATCTCCATAGCCAATTGATTAGCCTCGTTGATGTGAGACTTTCTCCTTTTTTGTCTTCTCCACATAACCCCCCCCCCTCATTATATTCTATTCCACCCATAGTGCTATATCCATGGCTCGCGCTCATGTATTGCATGAAAGTTTATAGGTTTGAGATTACTAAAGTATGAAACAATTGCTTGGCTTGTCATCGGGGTTGTGCATGATGAGAGCATTCTTGTGTGACGAAAATGGAGCACGACTAAACTATATGATTTTGTAGGGATGAACTTTCTTTGGCCATGTTATTTTGAGAAGACATGATTGCTTAGTTAGTATGCTTGAAGTATTATTATTTTATGTCAATATGAACTTTTGTCTTGAATCTTATGGATCTGAATATTCATACCACAATTAAGAAGAATCACATTGAAATTATGCCAAGTAGCACTCCGCATCAAAAATTCTGCTTTTATCATTTACCTACTCGAGGACGAGCAGGAATTAAGCTTTGGGATGCTGATACGTCTCCAATGTATCTATAATTTTTTATTGCTCCATGCTATATTATCTACTATTTTGGATGTTTATGGGCTTTATTATACACTTTTATATCATTTTTGGGACTAACCTATTAACCCAGAGCCCAGTGCCAGTTTCTATTATTACCCTGTTTTAGGGTTTCGAAGAAAAGGAAAATCAAACGGAGTCAAATTGACCTGAAACTTCACGGAACTCATTTTTAGAAGGAAAGAAGCCCAGAAGACTTGGAGTGCACATCAGGGGACCTTCAAGGAGGCCACGAGGTAGGGGGCGCGCCCACCCCCCCTAGGCACGCCCTCCACCCTCGTGGGCCCCTCGTGCCCCCCTGACGTACTTCTTTTGCCTATATATCTCCATATACCCTAAAACGATCGAGGAGCACAATAGATTGGGAGCTCCGCCCCCAAAAGCCTCCGTAGCCACCGAAAGCCAATCTAGACCCGTTCCAGCACCCTGCCGGAGGGGGCAATCCTTCTCAGCTGGCCATCTTCATCATCCCGGTGCTCTCCATGACGAGGAGGGAGTAGTTCTCCCTCGGGGCTGAGGGTATGTACCAGTAGCTATGTGTTTGATCTCTCTCTCTCGTGTTCTTGATTTGGCACGATCTTGATGTATCGCGAGCTTTGCTATTATAGTTGGATCCTATGTTTCTCCTCCCCCTCTTCTCTCTTGTAATGAATTGAGTTTCCCCTTTGAAGTAATCTTATCGGATTGAGTCTTTAAAGATTTGAGAACACTTGATGTATGTCTTGCGTGTGATACCCGTGGTGACAATGGGGTATTCTATTGATCCACTTGATGTATGTTTTGGTGATCAACTTGCGGGTTCCGCCCATGAACCTATGCATAGGGGTTGGCACACGTTTTCGTCGTGATTCTCTGGTAGAAACTTTGGGGCACTCTTTGAGGTTCTATGTGTTGGTTGAATAGATGAATCTGAGATTGTGTGATGCATATCGTATAATCATACCCATAGATACTTGAGGTGACATTGGAGTATCTAGGTGACATTAGAGTTTTGGTTGATTTGTGTCTTAAGGTGTTATTCTAGTACAAACTCTAGGGCTGTTTGTGACACTTATAGGAATAGCCCAACGGATTGATTGGAAAGAATAACTTTGAGGTGGTTTCGTACCCTACCAAAATCTCTTTGTTCGTTCTCCGCTATTAGTGACTTTGGAGTGACTCTTTGTTGCATGCTGAGGGATAGTTATGTGATCCAATTATGTTATCATTGTTGAGGGAACTTACACTAGTGAAAGTATGAACCGTAGGCCTTATTTCCTATCATTGCAATACTGTTTACGCTCACTTTTACCATTAGTTACCTTGCTGTTTTTATATTTTCAGATTACAAAAACCTTTATCTACTATCCATATACCACCTGTATCACCATCTCTTCGCCGAACTAGTGCACCTATACAATTTACCATTGTATTGGGTGTGTTGGGGACACAAGAGACTCTTTGTTATTTGGTTGCAGGGGTGCTTGAGAGAGAGACCATCTTCATCCTATGCCTCCTACGGATTGATAAACCTTAGGTCATCCACTTGAGGGAAATTTGCGACTGTCCTACAAACTTCTGCCCTTGGAGGCCCAACAACATCTACAAGAAGAAGGTTTTGTAGTAGACATCACGCGCTAACTACCACTTGTTTATCATGCCTCCCATATTGCCATGTCAAGTCTCTAACCCACCTTCCTAGCAAACTGTTGTTTGGCTATGTTACCGCTTTCGCTCAGCCCCTCTTTAGCGTTGCTAGTTGCAGGTGAAGCTGAAGTTTGTTCCATGTTGGAACATGGATATGTTGGGATATCACAATATCTCTTATTTAATTAATGCATCTATATACTTGGTAAAGGGTCGAAGGCTCGGCCTTATGCCTGGTGTTTTGTTCCACTCTTGTTGCCCTAGTTTCCATCATACCGGTGTTATGTTCCTTGATTTTGCGTTCCTTACGTGGTTGGGTGTTATGGGAACCCCTTGACAGTTCGCTTTGAATAAAACTCCTCCAGCAAGGCCCAACCTTGGTTTTACCATTTTCCTAACAACCTATAACCTTCCCTTGGGTTCTGCAGACCCGAGGGTCATCTTTATTTTAACCCCCCCCCCTCGGACCAGTGCTTCTCTAAGTGTTTGTCCGAACCGAGCCGCCTGCGGGGCCACCTCGGCCGGACTCGAGGGCTGGTTTTACTCGTAGCTTGTCTCATCCGGTGTTGCCCTGAGAAACGAGATACGTGTGACTCCTATCCGGATTGTTGGCACATCAGGTGGCTTTGCTGGTCTTGTTTTACCATTGTCGAAATGTCTTGTAACCGGGATTCCGAGACTGGTCGGGTCTTTCCGGGAGAAGGAATATCCTTCGTTGACCGTGTGAGCTTGTGATGGACTAAGTTGGGACACCCCTGTAGGGTATAAACTTTCGAGAGCCGTGCCCGCAGTTATGTGGTAGATGGGAATTTGTTAATATCCGATTGTAGAGAACTTGACACTTGACTTAATTAAAATACATCAACCGTGTGTGTAGCCGTGATGGTCTCCTTTCGGCGGAGTCCGGGAAGTGAACACGGTCTTGTGTTATGCTTGAACGTAAGTAGTTTAAGGAACACTTCTTGATCACTTCTAGCTTCTCGACCGTTGCGTTGCTTCTCTTCTCACTCTTATTTGCATATGTTAGCTACCATATATGCTTAGTGCTCGCTGCAGCTCCACCTCACTACCTCATCCTACCCATAAGCTTAAATAGTCTTGATCTCGCAGGTGTGAGATTGCTGAGTCCTCGTGACTCACAGATACTTCCAAACAGTTCCAGCTGCTGATGATACCAGTACAGGTGGCGCAACCGCGCTCAAGTGGGAGCTCGATGAAGATCTTAGTCGTTGTTTTGTGTCTTTTCCGAATGATCAGTAGTGGTGCCCAGTTGGGACGATCGGGGATCTAGCATTTGGGGTTGTCTTCTTTTATTTTGGTTTCGTAGTCGAACCTTGATTGTACTCTGGATGATGTATGTTTAACTTGTTATTTGTGTGAAGTGGCGATTGTAAGCCAACTCTTTATCCCTTTCTTATTAAATACATGGGATTGTGTGAAGATTACCCCACTTGCGACTAAACCACCATGCTGTTATGCCTCTAACTCGTGCCTCGACACGTGGGAGATATGGCCGCATCGTGGGTGTTACACCCATGGTGGCCCATTAACCTCCCGGGGGGGTTCCGGTAACCCCCGGTACTCCGAAACTCATCCGAAACAACCTGAACCATTCCGGTGTCCGAATGTAGCCTTCCAATATATGGATCTTTACCTCTCAACCATTTCGAGACTCCTCATCATGTCTGTGATCTCATCCGGGACTCTGAACAAACTTCGGCCATCAAATCACATAACTCATAATACAAATTGTCATCGAACGTTAAGTGTGTGGACCCTATGGGTTCGAGAACTATGCAAACATAACCAAGACACATCTCCGGTCAATAACCAATAGCGGAACCTGGATGCTCATATTGGCTCCAACATATTCTTTGAAGATCTTTATCGGTCAAACCGTATAACAACATACGTTGTTCCCTTTGTCATCGGTATGTTACTTGCCCGAGAGTCGAACGTCAGTATCCACATACCTAGTTCAATCTCGTTACCGGCAAATCTCTTTACTCGTTCCATAATGCATCATCCCGTAACTAACTCATTAGTCACATTGCTTGCAAGGCTCATAGTGATGTGCATTACCGAGAGGGCCCAGAGATACCTCTCCGATACAAGGAGTGAGAAATCCTAATCTCGATCTATGCCAACTCAACAAACACCATCGGAGACACCTATAGAGAATCTTTATAATCACCCAGTTACGTTGTGATGTTTGATAGCACACAAGGTGTTCCTCCGGTATTCGGGAGTTGCATAATCTCATAGTCAAAGGAACATGTATAGGTCACGAAGAAAGCAATAGCAATAAAACTAAACGATCATTATGCTAAGCTAACGGATGGGTCTTGTCCATCGGATCATTCTCTAATGATGTGATCCCATTCATCAAATGACAACACATGTCTATGGGTAGGAAACTTAACCATCTTTGATTAACGAGCTAGTCAAGTAGATGCACACTAGGGACACTCAATTTTGTCTATGTATTCACACATGTACTAAGTTTCCGGTTAATACAATTCTAGCATGAATAATAAACATTTATCATGATATAAGGAAATATAAATAACAACTTTATTATTGCCTCTAGGGCATATTTCCTTCATGTTTATCTTCAATGACATAATTGGCCACATGGGTCTGATTGAGTTGCCAATTAAGGGGAGGAAGTACACTTGGTCTAATATGCAAGACACCCCTCTTATTTTGCAATTTGCCTGGTTCTTCACCACAGGAAACTCGAGAACACTGTACCCTGCAACACAAGTTCTACCCTTAGCAAAAACTGCTTCTGATCATGTACCATGTGTGGTAGTTATAAGCACCAGCATCCCCAAGCGTAATCTATTTCGTTTTGAGAATTACTGGGTGGAGCTTGAGGGTTTTATGGAGTGTGTGCAGAACACCTAGAAGAAACACTCTCACAAAACACATATCTCAGCTATCATTGCTGACAAATTGAAAACCATGAGGCAGGACCTGAAAAAGTGGCAGATGGATCTCTCAAAAATGAAGCTTTTAGTTCAGAAGTGCACAAGGGTCATTCTTTTATTAGATGAGCTTGAGGAACTAAGGCCTTTTGTCTAGACCTGAGTTCAACTTCAGAAATATTGTAAAATTACATATGGAAAAACTGTTATACCTACAATATCTTTATTGGAGGAAAAGATGCACTATCAGGTCAATCAAGGTTTGGGAAAACATCAAATTCTTTCATGCTATGGCTACAGAAAGATATTGTAGGAACTCAGCGGCCTCTATCAAACTGGAGGATGGAACTATCACCAATGACCATATGCAAATTGCATGTGCTTTCTGGTCCACTTTTAAGAACATAATGGGTACTGCCAGAGGGATAAACATGACTTTGGACCTAGCAGCTTTGATAAAACCAATTGAGGGTCTGGATGTCCTTGTAAAACCTTTTGAGAAAGATGAAATGGACCTCACTGTGAAGAGGATGCCAGTGGAAAAAGCACCTGGACCTGATGGTTTCAATGGTATGTTCTTCAAGAAGTGTTGGCCAATAATTTGCCAAGAATTTTATGACCTAGCAAAGGCTTTTCATGAGGGCAAAGCTAAGTTGGAGAACATAAATGGGTCCTATATTACACTCATACCAAAGGTGGCTGCTCCTGAATCTGTAAATGACTTTAGACGAATATCCTTAACTAGTATGGGTTTAAAGTTCATTTCAAAAATGGTTGCTGACAGATTCTAGTTGGAAATGATGAGGTGTACACATAAAAACCAGTATGGTTTTATTAAGTCAAGGAGTATCCAAGACTTTGTAGCTTGGACACTGAATATTTGCACCAATTCCATTAGTCTAAAAGGAAAATTGTTATCTTGAAACTAGATTTTGGAAAGGCCTTTTGTCGGTGTCAAAACCGGCGGATCTCGGGTACGGGGTCCCAAACTGTGCGTCTAGGCCGGATGGTAACAGGAGGCAAGGAACACGACGTTTTACCCAGGTTCGGGCCCTCTTGACGGAGGTAAAACCCTACGTCCTGCTTAATTAATATTGATGATATGGGTAGTACAAGAGTAGATCTACCACGAGATCAAGGAGGCTAAACCCTAAAAGCTAGCCTATGGTATGATTGTTGTATGATGAAGTTGTCCTACGGACTAAAACCCTCCGGTTTATATAGACACCGGAGAGGGTTAGGGTTACACAAAGTCGGTTACAATGGTAGGAGATCTTGAATATCCGTATCGCCAAGCTTGCCTTCCACGCCAAGGAAAGTCCCATCCGGACACGGGACGAAGTCTTCAATCTTGTATCTTCATAGTCCTGGAGTCCGACTGAAGGTATAGTTCGGCTACCCGAACACCCCCTAATCTAGGACTCCCTCACTAGCCCCTGAACCAGGCTTCAATGACGATGAGTCCGGCACGCAGATTGTCTTCGGCATTGCAAGGCGGGTTCCTCCTCCAAATCCTTCATAAAAGTTTGTAAACACCAAGAGTAGTGTCCGACTCTGCAAAATAAGTTTCCATGTTTTGCCACAGAGAGAATAATATTAACACAAATCTAATCCGCTGACGTATTCCGCAGCGTGACATCACACTACGGCCAAGCATTTATTCGAATCGTTTTCACTTTTCCACCTCAGCGTGTTTTGCGAGGCGGTTCCCTTGGCACGTCTTGTCAAAGCAGAGATCATGTCCCCTTTATTTACGGGATTCTCATCAATACGGACGTGGGTAACCCAATCATGCTCGTTAGCATGTCTTCTCGATTAAAGGCGAGTCCCAAACGGTTACGGGGAGGGCTCCTGGTATTCAACCTCTTATAAAGAGACCAAGGCCTTACTCCTTTTCTCCAATCTCAAAACAAGTTCGCCCGTCGCCTCGAGTTCCAACACCCTAGGCTCCAGATTCCAGGCGCTTCGGACCTTCGACAATGTCCGTTCGTGACCTTCAAGGCTGATGGATGCCCTCCTCCGTCACGGAGGAGGACGTGCTAAAGTTGAGGGAGGCTAAGTTCTTGACCGCCGAAATTTTGCATAGGTTGCCTGCTCAAAGGCAGGATATTCCCAGTCCCCAGCCCGGTGAGAGCGTAGTGTTCATGTCTCACTTCCTTCGGGGGTTAGGCTTCCCGATGGATCCCTTCGTGAGGGGGCTGATGTTCTATTATGGGCTGGAATTTCATGTTTTACCTCCAGAGTCCATCCTCCACATTTCCTCATTCATCATTGTGTGCGAAGCGTTCCTCCGTGTTACTCCTCACTTCGGATTATGGCTCAAGACTTTTGGGGTGGAGCCGAAGATGATCGAGGGACGGCACGCAGAGTGCGGAGGCGCTGTCATAAGTAAGGATGCTGATGCTCCATGGCCCGAGGGCTCCTTTCAAGAGGAGCTCGGCTTGTGGTAACGAGTGTGGTTCTATATCACCGCTCCCAGGAGCGCCAAGTGGGTGGCGCCTCCTGCCTTTTGCTCGGGTCCCCCACCACGGCTAGCGTCATGGGTCAACAAAGGATTATATTGGGGGTTATCCAAAGACGTGCCCTTGTTGCAGGGCCGCATTAGGGATCTCTTAGAAAGAGACCTCAACCTGGTCAAGGTGACGCAGGTCATGCTGATTTGCCGAACACTGCCCGGCAAACGTCGCTCCCTTCGTTTGTGGGAGTTTAATCCGGAGGGACCACGAGCTCTCCAGCATTTTATGGTTGCAACGCCCGTGGAGATGTATAAAATGTTCTTCGGATCACAAGCAATGTGTCTGGATTTGACCGAGGACGCGGGTTTAAGCTGCAATCGCCCGGATACTCAAGTAAGTAACCTTGTGCCCGGACTCGCTATCCATAAAATTGTCATAAATTTGCCCCTAAAAGAGTTGTCCTTTTAAACAGGAGTGGATAGCGAAGGCAAAGCTGATCAGGTGTCCGGCTCCCCTTCCTGAGACCAGGCCGGATCCCGTGCTAGTCAGGATGTTGAAGATCGTGCCTTTGGAGGGAAGTGAGGGGGAGGACAAGGAAACTATGGCCTCCTCGAAGGAGGTTGCTCCGAAGTGAAGAACCGACAATTCCTCTCCTAAGGGGAAGAAGAGGGCCGCCTCTGACGACCCGGAGACCATGGCCTCAAAGCAGGGGGAAAAGTCCTCGTCAGAGGGTCCGACGCCGGGGAGATCCTCGGCCGAACTACGCCCTCAAAGGGTCAGCCCTCCAGCGAGCCGTAAGTAGAGAAAGATTTTCCTTTAGAGGGATGAGAGAATTCCTTGCTTTTTATCTGAGAAGATTAACCGGAATTTTACTTTGTAGCTCGGACCTCAGCCCTTCTCAGCAGAGCTCGTCTTCGGGGGATCTTCTTCCGGAGATGATGGAGAGTGGAACGCCTCCCCCTGCCGTACCGCCTGGCAAGGCGAGCGACCCTGAGGTGTCGTCGCGGAGGGTCTCTCCGAATCCGGCAGGGGTGGAAGGTAGCCATATGTCCCCCCAAGGTTCTCCGCGTCCGGCCTTCGATGGAGGTCATAGGACGAGTCCGGCGCCGTCCGATGCGCGGTCGGAGGAGCTGGTGATTCTGCTGGGGCGAGCTTCTATCTCAGAGGAGCACCGTGCATTGATGGGTACGATGATTGGAAGGATTTCGTCCGCGGAAAGCGGATTGCATGAGGCCGTCAAAAGTTTGCTGACGGGTTTTGAGGTACGTTTGATAATGTACTTCTTTGTCAGTTGCGCATAAACAAGATGCGCCCTATGTAGATAGTAGCCCCTGAGACTCTGTGCGTTGTCAAAATTGACGGCGTGCAGAGGATAATAATCACAGGTCTAAAATGTCACCTTTGTATACAGGTGGCGAAGTGTCCAGAATCGAGCCGAACTGATGATTTTGCCGAACTAAAGCGGCAACTTGACGTGGCAGATGCCGACATCGCGCTCGTCAACGAGCGGCTTGATGAGGCTCAAGGTATGCAATTCCTCGGGCGGCATCTGGTAAGGAGCTTTACGCCAGTATCTTACAATGTGTGTGCTTGACGCAGATGCTGCGGCCGCCGTGGAGAGTCTTCGGGCGGAACTTGCCCGAGCTAAGGAACAAGCCAGGAAAAGTGATGCGGCTGCCAAGAAGGCCCTTGAAGAGCTGAGAGCCGAACAGGCTGTTCACTGCCGAAGCAAGAAGGAGATGGCCGTGATGGCCGTGAAGTTAAAAGGTGTTGCTGACTGTTGCAAGTTTCTTGAGAAAGAAGACCGGGCGAGACAGACGGACATAGAGAAGGTTGTTGCTGATGCCAAGGACGCTCGCTCTGCGATGAGAGCTGCGAAGGAGGAGCTGCGTCAGGCCAGACAAATTGCGGCTAGAAAGCCCTTTATGCTGCGGAGGAAGTTTTGCGATCCGAAGTTTGCTCCGTTGGACCGGATGTGGAGTGCGGAGGACACCTATCTGGATTTGGCAGCGAGTGCTGCTGATGCGACCGAATACTTTCGAGATCAAGAAGATCGCGGAGTGGAAAGGCTTTTCTTGTCGCGGTTCCAGAATCCAGAGCGTCCACTGGCAGTGGAAGATCATCTGGCTCAATGGGCCGAACTGAATAGATTGTCCGGACTCGCCATGAAGTACGTCCTGGGTCATCTGTGGCCGGGGAGATCGGAGCCGAAGAGTTATTTCAGCTTGGTGCAACAATTCCTTGACACGGTGCCACGTATCAATGCGATGAAGAGGTCAACATGCATAGAGGGCACACGGATGGCTCTTGCCCGTGTCAAGACATACTGGGCAGAGATGGAGACCACCGTTGTTGCATCCCGAGATTCGGACAAAAGTCGAGTACCCTCCGAGCACTATTTTCATGAAGTCCTTGAAGGCGCTCGTGTAATAGAGACGCAGTGCTCGAAGGATGCTATGTTCTGATAGCATATGTAATTATAAAGCAATATTTTGATGAATTGTAGTAGCCTTTTATACTTGTGCCCTCAAGTATTTGGAACACCTCTTGTGCGGCCGTTTTTAAGATATATATACAAAATCTGAAAGATTGCAGTCGTTGGCTTCAGCCCCCACGCACATAGTGCGGGGGTGCTTGCAGAAGGCGCATTTTCACACTTAATCCAACGTCTTGGTCCTACAAAGGAGGTGCTAGCGCAACGAGCTAGGCAACCGGACTATAATGCTTTAACACTTTCACTTAGCCATAGGAGCTTGACAAGGGGACTATTTAGGTAGCCCCTGGTGGCGACTGCGCTCGCTCGAATTCGGGGCGCATATGTGCCTGGCCGGGAAACGGCCCTTCGTTAGTGCGGAGGAATCCTACAGATTCCGGAGAGTCATCGAGTGGTTGACCAGTCTCACGCCATATCATGACAGTCGGTTTTCGGCTTTCTCTACTGAGGTGCTCGCCTGGCCGAACCAGGGCACAATCGCCGTAGTTCTCCTGGTGTCGCCTTAGCCGGTAGAGCGGAACGTAAGGCGGCCGAACACAGGAGCCAGGCAACCCAACATTTGACCAAAATCATGACTCGAAGCTAATGCATATAAGGCCGAACTCGCGACGCCGAACACTCCCTAAGGTATTCGGTCTTTATGAGAGTGGGCGAGGTAACGCTCTGAGGTATAAGCCCCTAGTTTCCAGGTACGCGCATGTGACGCCCTCGATGCGGCTATATCTCCCACGTTGTCGAAGCACGACTTAGAGGCATAACCGCATTGAAAGCAATGTCGCAAGTGAGGTAATCTTCACACAACCCATGTAATACAATAGGGGAAAAAGATACATAGTTGGCTTACAATCACCACTTCACACAATACATGAATAAAGCATTACATCATCCAGATACAATCAAGGTCTGACTACGGAACCAAAATAAAATAAGAACCCCAAATGCGACAAAAGGTCCCCGATCGACCCCAACTGAGCTCCACTACTGATCAACTAGAACGAAACAACACAAAGGACAAGATCTTCATCGAGCCCCTCCTGAGCTTGGTTGTGTCATCTGCATGGACTCATCGACACCTGCAAGCTGGTTTTGGAAGTATCTGTGAGCCACGGGGACTCAGCAATCTCGCACCCTCGCGATCAAGACTATTTAAGCTTATGGGTAAGGTAAAAGGTATGAGGTGGAGCTGCAGCAAGCGACTAGCATATATGGTGGCTAACATACGCAAATGAGAGCGAGGAGAGAAGGCAAAGCACGGTCGATAAAAGTATGATCAATAAGTGATCCTAGAACAACCTACTTCAAGTATAACTCCAACACCGTGTTCACTTCCCGGACTCCGCCGGAAAGAGACCATCACGGTCACACACGCGGTTGATGTATTTTAATTAAGGTCAACTTCAGGTTTTCTACAACCGGACATTAACAAATTCCCATCTGCCCATAACCGTGGGCACGGCTTTCGAAAGTTCAAATCCCTACAGGGGTGTCCCAACTTAGCCCATGACAAGCTCTCACGGTCAACGAAGGAATAGACCTCCTCCCGAGACATTCCGATCGGACTCGGTATCCCGGTTCTACAAGACACTTCGACAAGTTAAAACAAATCCAGCAACACCGCCCGAATGTGCCGACAAATCCCGATAGGAGCTGCACATATCTCTTTCTCAGGGCACACTCAGATGAGACTAGCTACGAGTAAAACCAACCCTCAAGTTTCCCCGAGGTGGCCCTGTAGGCAGCTCAGTTCGGACCAACACTCAGAGGAGCACTGGCCCGGGGGGGTTAGAATAAAGATGACCCTTGAGTCTGGAGAACCCAAGGGAAGGTGGTAGGTTGTTAGTGCAAATGGTAAAACCAAGGCTGGGCATTGCTGGAGGAGTTTTATTCAAGGCGAACTGTCAAGGGGTTCCCATTATTACCCAACCGCGTAAGGAACGCAAAATCCGGGAACATAACACCGATATGACGGAAACTAGGGCGGCAAGAGTGGAACAAAACACCAGGCATAAGGCCGAGCCTTCCACCCTTTACCAAGTATATAGATGCATTAATTAAATAAGATATATTGTGATATCCCAACAAGTAAACATGTTCCAACAAGGAACAACATCTCCATGTTCCAACAAGCAACAAACTTCAATCTTCACCTGCAACTAACAACGCTATAAGAGGGGCTGAGCAAAGCGGTAACATAGCCAAACAACAGTTTGCTAGGACAAGGTGGGTTAGAGGCTTGGTTCAACAATATAGGAGGCATGATAAGCAAGTGGTAGGTATCGCGGCATAGGCATAGCAAAAGAGCGAGCATCTAGCAAGCAAAGATAGAAGTGATTTCGAGGGTATGGTCATCTTGCCTGAAATCCCGCAAGGAAGAAGAACGAGTCCATGAAGAAGAAAAACGGATGTAGCCAACGGATCCTCACAAACGCGACGTTATCGGAACCAACCCGAAGAAGCAACACCGGAAAGAAGCAAACCACATAGTAAACAACCACGACATGAACATGGCATGATGCACAGTCGAGTATGATGCATGTCCGGTTTAATGAAGCATGGCATGGCAAAGTGCACAAACAATTCTACAAATTAAGTGGAGGTCAATATGCAACTCCGTTGCATATCGATGAAACACCACATTCAAGTTATTTAGTTCGATCTCGTTTATGTACCCAACAATATTAAATGTTATTAAACATGTCAAGAGGGTGAAGCAAATGAAAACTACCTATCTAGGCAAGATTAAAATGAGTCCGGAACAACAAACAACAAGTCCGGAAACTCCTCATATGCATATATTAGGTTTGGTACTGTTCTGCCCTAAACACAATTTTAGAGTTGTTAAACATGCAAAGTAATGCCACCAAGTTAAACTAGACATTTTTCTACCCCATTTACATATAAAGATTATTTAAATCCGAGCTACGGTTAATTAGTTATGAATTAAATCATTTTAGCAAGTTATTTAAGCAAATTTAAACAAACATCATTTTAAGCCTTTTAAACATGGATGAAAAAGACATATTATGAAACTAGATGAAAAACTAAGCATATTTCATATTAAGTTTGTTTTAATCCGATGCATGGTTTGTGAGTTATTATATGCATGAACTCTAGGGACTATTCTGCAAAACGGGTAGTGCTCAGGAAACTAGCTAAAACATTCTGCGGGAAAAAAATGCGTCTCGGGCTGATTCTAGTCGGGCCAACTGGAGCAGAGGCGATGGGGGTCTCATCATAGGCCATAGCCCAGATCTGGAGAGGGGGAGGCCCAATCACTGGATCCACCTGCTTT
This sequence comes from Triticum aestivum, assembly GCF_018294505.1. NCBI lineage: Eukaryota > Viridiplantae > Streptophyta > Magnoliopsida > Poales > Poaceae > Triticum > Triticum aestivum. The sequence continues at coordinate 568,717,316 of NC_057803.1, forward strand.
GGAGCTGGGCCAGGCCCAGATCGAGCTCAAGGAGGAGGCGCTGGGCCACGTGACTCGCGGCCACATGCAGAGGAGGAACGACGCGGCAGCGACCAACGGATTCTGGCGAGGGTACGGCGGCAGGCGGCGGGGATGGGCCCGACTGACGACGGGAATGGGTGGAACCGGCCCCTAGGCACCGGATCTGACCGGATGTGGGCAAGGACGGCGAGGGCGGCACAGATCCGGGCGAAGAAACGGCGGGGGTCGCGAGCTCCGGCGAACTCCAAGCGGCGGCGTGTCGTAACTCGAGGATCTGCGCGACACGGGGAGAGAGAGAGCTCTGTGAGAGAGAGATGAAGAAGGAGGGGCAGGGGAGGGAGAGAGACAGGGCGCTCGGGGTCCTCAACTCCGGCGAGAGGTCAGGCGGTGGCGCAGGGAGCTCGGGATCGAGCTCTCCCGATCCAGCTCAAGCGAGGCGACGGGGCACAACGGTCGGGCTTGGGGCGGCCCACGATGGGCTCCGCATGGGCCTGCAGGGCCGCCCGGTGGAGGGGAGACCCAGGGGCGACGTGGCCTCATCTGGTTGGGCAGGGTGGCGACGCTGCCCACTGGGGTGGCACCATGTGGCAACGACGAGGTGGCGGCGCTGGAGGAGGCCAAGTGGCGGCGGCGGAGCAGATCTGACAGCGACAAGTGGCGGGTGGAGGCTGGGGCTGCGCGGAAAATGAGGAGAGAGTGGAAGAATGTCCAGATTTGGAAGGGGGTTCCTTTTTATAGCAAAAATGGGTAGGGTTGGGGTTCTAGGGGGTTTTCGGAGCGTTTCAGAGCCTCTGATCGCGATCTTACGGTCCGGAATGGAGGGGGGTTTAGGTGGGCTGCAGGTGGGTTGTGAAAAGTGGTTGGGCTGAGATGAGAGGAGAGGAGTGCAGCCCGGCAACTGTTTCCGGAGACCGAAAACGTCCGACGTTAGACCGACTATAATGTCGCTATAGTTTAATGGTTGGGCTATCAAACGAACTCCGAATGCGATGAAACTTGACAGGTGGTCTATCTACACTATAATAAGACCACACGTCAACTCTCATCCCATTCCGAGGACATTTTCCGGCCACTTATAAAATACTATTTCGGACATGCCGCGGGCGCGTGCAAGTGTGTCTAGGCTCAGAACGGACAACGGAGAGAACTCGGAGAACCCGGACGAATGCAAGTTTTGAAACCATGATGATGCAATGCACATGATGATAAGATGAAATGCAACACGCAAGCGAAAGACAAGGCAACAACAGCGAATAACTGGAGGACACCTGGCACAACGGTCTCGGGGCGTCACAACACTCCACCACTACGAGAGGTCTCGTCCCGAGATCTAGAATGGCACCGAAGGGAAAACGGAAGAGAAAAAGAAGAGGTAAAACTAACTTGCTTCTTTGACCAATGAGTTAAACCAAGGAGCCTTGAAAAGGTTAAGCCATTTCGAGAAAAGAATACAACGGAGATGAACGAAGTTGAAAACACTCCGTAAGAAAAGAGGAACAAGGAAGAACAACTTCGGGCAACACTCCGATTGAAAAGAGATGCAAGACTAGATAAGTATAAAGAACTTTAAAAGGGGCACGACACTCCGGTTAAATGGATAAACCAAGAAAAGAACACGATCCTGACAAAACAAAAAAGATGGGTTGAAGAGAGCAACATCACAATGCCTCCGGAACGAAAAAAAATAGAAGATAGGTAATTGAGAGAAAAGAATGGAGAAGAAAATGCCAAGTTCTGTCACGAAAGAGCTTGACAAGGCATCTTTTAGGAGAAGGGTCGAACGGAATTGTTGGAAAACCAACAACGAAAAGAGTAAGCTGGTAGTGGGCTTATGGAAGACATCTCAACATTATGAGGTGAAATTCTGCCACTAACGAAACAATAAATTGGCTTGATATCAAAAAGGATACGAGAAACTATCGCACTGGGAGAATAAATGAAGAACTTGGATACTTATAAGCACAATAGATAGCAACAATCCTTAGGGAAGGCTTTAGGTGAAATATAACCCAAGGTAACTCCAATGACGAGATTGAAGGATTTAAAATACCTCATTCTTAATAAGATGTGAATCATGAAACATGAACTCAAATTATCAAGAATGATATAATACCACCTCCAATGATACGGAAGAAAGGATGCACTCCGGATTGCGAGAAGAAGAAAACTTGAAGTATATTTTGGCGGATCATCGCTTCGAGAGATATCATGAAAAACAATTGAAGAATGAAAAGAATCCTTGACGAACCACCATGAGGAACTCCGGTAATAAAAGAATGATCAAACGAAATGGAGGATGAAAAGAATAAGGTTGAAGCCTTGCAATGATTTAGATGAATCTCTGTGGTGATGTAATTGCAAGAGCTAGGAACTCCGGGAAAAGAAAGATGAGCTATTGAACCCAAGAATTTAATCATCATGAGCAAACTCCGGAAGAAAAAATTAACATATGGATGAAACAAGAATAAGAATTACATTATGCTTATCCTTCACCAATTAAATTGATGACAAACAATGGATTTGGCACACTACTTATTCTCGTGGAAATGATTAAGATAGATATAACATAAACTTGAGAATGTCTTCACGAAACCACCGTTAGGATTTGAAAGAACGAATAAATTGATATGATAACGAATGACGAGAACTCTTGAACGAACCACCGTAAGAATTGAAAATGAACGAAGATAACATAAAGAAACACCGGGAAGAATTAGCAAATGAACGAAGATACATGAGAGAGTTTAGATAGAAGAGAACAAAGAGATCATGAACTGATTAGAGGATATTTGAATGATGCACCGGTAAGATTTAGAGAAAGAGAGCTGAAAGCTGAGAATGAATACTTCCGAGGTGGTGGCCTTCGGAGAAACAAATTGAAAAGACTCTTGAATTGCTCCAGATGGATGAAAAGAATTCTCACAATCGAAAACAATTATGAGAGGATGGTATCAAGCTAGAGCCACGAATCTCTGAGAGAACGGATAAGATATGGAGGAAAAAATTCTTCTTCGGTCTTCAAATGTTGAGAATGATGACGAGAAACACCACCATTAGTTGTTGAGGCACTCCGGAATAGAAATTAGAAAGGTTGAACCAATGATGAAAAGAAAAGAAAGATCTTGGAGAAAAGCATTTGACTGATGATAATTCGTTCCTACGTCAAACTTTAGAAAAGAATTTGAGAAGCTCCAGAAAAATAAGAAGAGTCAGGTAAGATCCTGGGAATAGACCTGTGGGTTAGGGCCCACTCAAAAGAAACACCGTTGAATGATTTAGAAGATAGATTGCGCCGGTTGAAATAAATGGCTAGAATGAGGTAACATCCTCGAAATATGTTTGAACGGAACTTGAATGGAAAGACGAGCCTTCCAAGATATCTTCAGCACTCCCGAACAAATGAATAGCAAGAAGTGAATTATTATGAGGTGCACCGGTATGAGAATGTATTTGAAATGAGGAAAAAGGAATATGAGATCAACAAAGCTTGAATTGGTTCCACCGGAGAACAAAGAGAACGGAGAATGACGAACTAGTAGAACGTCTTCATGGAAACCACCGGGTAAGAGCATAGACGGAAAAGGAATGAAGATGCCTCACATCAATAAGATGGATAGTGATTAAAAAATCTAGGTCCTTGAAGAAAAAGGGTGGGTGGGTGGGAAAACAAAGACAACTAGGAACGGATGAAGCAAACACCGTTGAGAAGAACTGATACTTGATCTTGCGGATGTTGCAATGACCGGATCCACTTGAAGAGAGACACACCGCTTGAAAAAGGATTGACATGACAATCTCGATGATAAAAAAAAATTAATGTTCACGTCGGGGTATGAGAACACCGCTTAGGAAAAGGTATGGAATCAACATTTGACTTCGAAGCAACTCGAATACCACAACTCAAAACAAAAACAAAGGATTGGCTTGCAGAATAAGCCGGAACAAACATATGATAGAGATTTCATCCGAAGTTTTCATGGTGGGGCCTACACGGGCTCGATCATACAACACCATCATGTACAAGGCAGTGCACATGACATATGAAGCGTCCCCGAGTCGGCATAGCCAAGGACTCTTTAAGACACAACGAGACCACTGTAAAACCGACCGTGAATAGGCGGACCACTAGACGTCGAACCCCAATTTAATATCATACATCTGTTGGAAAGATATCCTAAGAGCTACTTGAATTCCCACCTATGAAACTCCCGAACCATTCCGGTTATGCAATCAGGTGTTGGGGATACAGGGGAAGAATAATATCTCACCCAAACTAGCAAATCCTACATCCAGCTGTATCCATCCTTCAACACATAACCAAGAAACCTTCGGAAATCATTTACCTCAACCTTCGAAAAGCATCCGTTATACAAGTTATGGCAATACTCCCGAACTCCCGCCCCAGTACTGGGTGGCGTCGAGGTTATCTCACCAACGAACTGCATAAAAGAGATTTTCAATGTCGGCGTACTAAACTCAGGTATTCCAGAACTACAACGATAAAATTATGACGACAACACCTCAGAGCTCAACTCCCCGGGACACTTCAACAAAACCCCTGACAGGAGGCACCAAGACAATGTTCTCGTCACAAAACCATCGGAACGATTCCAAGATACCCGCATGATCCTAAAAAAAATTTAGTGAAATTTGAGAAGAGAAGAGTCAAAACTCTACGTCAGGATGCCTTACCAAAGCGATGAGGAGACTGGGAAGTAAAAATAATTCCTAAACTCTCCGATATATAATTCCTAAAAGACTCAAAACATTTTTCTAGACTCAACAACGGCTGCTAAAAACGATCAATCAGTGGGGGCTCCTAAGGTCGGGGACGGCTCTCATACCAACTTGTGACGCCCTTGATGCGGCTATATCTCCCATGTTGTCGAAGCACGACTTAGAGGCATAACCGCATTGAAAGCAATGTCGCAAGTGAGGTAATCTTCACACAACCCATGTAATACAATAGGGGAAAAAGATACATAGTTGGCTTACAATCGCCACTTCACACAATACATGAATAAAGCATTACATCATCCAGATACAATCAAGGTCCGACTACGGAACCAAAATAAAAGAAGAACCCCAAATGCGACAAAAGGTCCCCGATCGACCCCAACTGAGCTCCACTACTGATCAACTAGAACGAAATAACACAAAGGACAAGATCTTCATCGAGCCCCTCCTGAGCTTGGTTGCGTCATCTACATGGACTCATCGACACCTGCAAGCTGGTTTTGGAAGTATCTATGAGCCACGGGGACTCAGCAATCTCGCACCCTCGCGATCAAGACTATTTAAGCTTATGGGTAAGGTAAAAGGTATGAGGTGGAGCTGCAGCAAGCGACTAGCATATATGGTGGCTAACATACGCAAATGAGAGCGAGGAGAGAAGGCAAAGCACGGTCGATAAAAGTATGATCAATAAGTGATCCTAGAACAACCTACGTCAAGTATAACTCCAACACCGTGTTCACTTCCCGGACTCCGCCGGAAAGAGACCATCACGGTTACACACGTGGTTGATGTATTTTAATTAAGGTCAACTTCAGGTTTTCTACAACCGGACATTAACAAATTCCCATCTGCCCATAACCGCGGGCACGGCTTTCAAAAGTTCAAATCCCTACAGGGGTGTCCCAACTTAGCCCATGACAAGCTCTCGCGGTCAACGAAGGAATAGACCTCCTCCCGAGACATTCCGATCAGACTCGGTATCCCGGTTCTACAAGACACTTCGACAAGTTAAAACAAATCCAGCAACACCGCCCGAATGTGCCGACAAATCCCGATAGGAGCTGCACATATCTCTTTCTCAGGGCACACTCAGATGAGACTAGCTACGAGTAAAACCAACCCTCAAGTTTCCCCGAGGTGGCCCCGCAGGTAGCTCAGTTCGGACCAACACTCAGAGGAGCACTGGCCCATGGGGGGGGTAGAATAAAGATGAGCCTTGAGTCTGCAGAACCCAAGGGAAGGTGGTAGGTTGTTAGTGCAAATGGTAAAACCAAGGTTGGGCATTGCTGGAGGAGTTTTATTCAAGGCGAACTGTCAAGGGGTTCCCATTATTACCCAACCGCATAAGGAACGCAAAATCCGGGAACATAACACCGATATGACGAAAACTAGGGCGGCAAGAGTGGAACAAAACACCAGACATAAGGCCGAGCCTTCCACCCTTTACCAAGTATATAGATGCATTAATTAAATAAGATATATTGTGATATCCCAACAAGTAAACATGTTCCAACAAGGAACAACATCTCCATGTTCCAACAAGGAACAAACTTTAATCTTCACCTGCAACTAACAACGCTATAAGAGGGGCTGAGCAAAGCGGTAACATAGCCAAACAACGGTTTGCTAGGACAAGGTGGGTTAGAGGCTTGGTTCAACAATATAGGAGGCATGATAAGCAAGTGGTAGGTATCGCGACATAGGCATAGCAAAAGAGCGAGCATCTAGCAAGCAAAGATAGAAGTGATTTCGAGGGTGTGGTCATCTTGCCTAAAATCCTGCAAGGAAGAAGAACGAGTCCATGAAGAAGAAAAACAGACGTAGCCAACGGATCCTCACAAACGCGACGTTATCGGAACCAACCCGCAGAAGCAACACCGGAAAGAAGCAAACAACATAGTAAACAACCATGACATGAACATGGCATGATGCACAGTCGAGTATGATGCATGTCCGATTTAATGAAGCGTGGCATGGCAAAATGCACAAACAATTCTACAAATTAAGTGGAGGTCAATATGCAACTCCGTTGCATATTGACGAAACACCACATTCAAGTTATTTAGTTCGATCTCATTTATGTACCCAACAATATTAAATGTTATTAAACATGGCAAGAGGGTGAAGCAAATGAAAACTACCTATCTAGGCAAGATTAAAATGAGGCCGGAACAACAAACAACATGTCCGGAAACTCCTCATATGCATATATTAGGTTTGGTACTGTTCTGCCCTAAACACAATTTTAGAGTTGTTAAACATGCAAAGTAATGCCACCAAGTTAAACTAGACATTTTTCTACCCCATTTACATATAAAGATTACTTAAATCCGAGCTATGGTTAATTAGTTATGAATTAAATCATTTTAGCAAGTTATTTAAGCAAATTTAAACAAACATCATTTTAAGCCTTTTAAACATGGATGAAAAAGACATATTATGAAACTAGATGAAAAACTAAGCATATTTCATATTAAGTTTGTTTTAATCCGATGCACGGTTTGTGAGTTATTATATGCATGAACTCTAGGGACTATTCTGCAAAACGGTAGTGCTCAGGAAACTAGCTAAAACATTCTGCGGGAAACAAATACATCTCGGGCCGAATCTAGTCGGGCCAACCAGAGCAGAGGTGATGGGGGTCTCACCATAGGCCATAGCCTAGATCTGGAGAGGAGGAGGCCCAATCGCTGGATCCACCTGCGTTGGAGCTGGGCCAGGCCCAGATCGAGCTCAAGGAGGAGGCGCTGGGCCACGCGACTTGCGGCCACATGCAGAGGAGGAACGACGCAGCGGCGACCGATGGATTCCGGCGAGGGTACGGCGGCAGGCGGCGGGGATGGGCCTGACTGACGACGGGAATGGGTGGAACCGGCCCCTGGGCACCGGATCTGACCGGATGTGGGCAAGGACGGAAAGGGCGGCACAGATCCGGGAGAAGAAAGGTGGGGGTCATGAGCTCCGGCGAACTCCATGCGGCGGCGCGACGTAACTCGAGGATCTGCGCGACACGGGGAGAGAGAGAGAGCTCTGTGAGAGAGAGATGAAGAAGGAGGGGCAGGGGAGGGAGAGAGACAGGGCGCTCGGGGTCCTCAACTCCGGCGAGAGGTCAGGCGGTGGCGCAGGGAGCTCGGGATCGAGCTCTCCCGATCCAGCTCAAGCGAGGCGATGGGGCACAATGGTCGGGCTTGGGGCGGCCCACGATGGGCTCCCCGTGGGCCTGCAGGGCCGCGCGATGGAGAGGAGACCCAGGGGCGACGTGGCCTCATCTGGTTGGGCAGGGCGGCGACGCTGCCCATTGGGGTGGCGCCATGTGGCAACGGCGAGGTGGCGACGCTGGAGGAGGCCAAGTGGCGGCGGCGGAGCAGATCTGCGGAGGAGATTTGGAAGTGTGGGTTCCCTTTTATCGCAAAAATGGCTAGGGTTGGTGTTCTAGGGGGTTTTCGGAGCGTTTCAGAGCCTCCGATCGTGATCTGACGGTCCGGAACGGAGGGGGGTTTAGGTGGGCTGCAGGTGGGTTGTTAAAAGAGGTTGGGCTGAGATGAGAGGAGAGGAGTGCAGCCCGGCAACTGTTTCCGGAGACCGAAAACGTCCGACATTAGACCGACTATAATGTCGCTATAGTTTAACGGTTGGGCTATCAAACGAACTCCGAATGCGATGAAACATGACAGGCGGTCTATCTACACTATAATAAGACCACACGTCAACTCTCATCCCATTCTGAGGACATTTTCCGGCCACTTATAAAATACTATTTCGGACATGCCGCGTGCGCGTGCAAGTGTGTCTAGGCTCAGAACGGACAACAGAGAGAACTCGAAGAACCCGGACGAATGCAAGTTTTGAAACCATGATGATGCAATGCACATGATGATAAGATGAAATGCAACATGCAAGCGAAAGACAAGGCAACAACAGCAAATAACTAGAGGACACCTGGCACAACGGTCTCGGGGCGTCATAGCGCAAGAATTCTGACGTGGCCACATGCCAAGACGCCAGCCTCCTCCTTGGTCATAGAACCAGGGGATGTGTATCAACAAGAGACAGTAAAAAAGGTTTACGCAGGGTCTTAATCTGAAAAGAATCCTTGGAACGGGTCCCTACTGCACGTCTGCGCCTGTGTCTCCGTTGTGCCGTATCCTGGACGGGCGCAACACGATGTTCATCTGTAAAAAGAGAGCAACTAAGTTGAAAAAGGGGGCGTGCCGAACAAAAGTTATATGAAATAAACAAAGTGTAAAGTAAAATATGAAAAATTGAGCTTTATTGTCTCTTATTTTATACGTGTGAAACCCCTAGTGCAGGGGGATATGGCCACTAAGCCTTTATCAACGATACTTTTGTGCCGGACTTGTCTATCCGTGTCCATGGTCTTAATGACCTGTTCCGATGTTCTGGCTGGTGAAGCCAGTGTATTCCGGGGCCGTTAAAGCGGCCGCACATTCCTCCGCTTGGGGGAGGTGTTCTCACTGCTTCCCCTTTAAGGAGATGAAGCCGCGTGGACCGGGCATCTTAAGCGTAAGAGATGCATAATGCGGTATTGCGTTAAAGCGGGTGAAAGCTTCGCGTCCTAGTAGTGCTTGATAGCGACTTGAGAATGGGACGATGTGGAAAGTCAGCTTTTCGCGACGGAAGTTATCGGCAGAGCCGAAAATAACCTCGAGCCGGAGAAAACCCATGCAATGGGTGTCCGGACCTGGCGTTACTCCTTGAAAGGAGGTTTTGCTGTGGCGAATTCTTTTTGGGTCGATCCCCATGTGGCGGATTGAGTCCTGATATATTAGGTTGAGTCCGCTGCCACCGTCCATAAGGACATTTGAAAACTGGAGTCCGCCAATTATTGGATCGAGTACCAGGGCAGTCCAGCTTGGGTTCCTGACTCTTCTAGAATAATCCAGATGATCGAAGATGATTGGTTTTGACAACCAGTGGCGGGATTCCTTTGGGATAGGCCATGGGGCGCGTACCTTTATGGGTGCCGCACGTTTTGTTATGTGGAGTAAGTTTACTGTTTTTACTTCTTGTGGGAAATTCTTTTGTTTCCTGGTACTCTGCTTTTGGGGTTCGTCCTCGTCTTCGCTTGGTGTGTCGAGCCCCTTGTGTTCGGCGTTGAGTCTGCCGGATTGTTTGAAAACCCAACAATGTCTGTGGGTATGGTTAGCAGGCTTTCCGGGAGTGCTGTGTATTTGGCATATCCTATCCAAGATTTTGTTTAGGTTGGATAGGTCGTCCCTGTTATCTTGGAGGGGCGGCTTTTTCTGATTCTGTCGTGAGCTTTTGAATCCGGCATTGACTGCCGTGCTCTTCAGACTTTTTTCCTTAGTCCGGCGATGGTCCTTATTGCGTCGCAGTTTTTCATTTCCATCCCTAGTTTTGGATGTACTTCGGTCACTGGTGCTGCATCTTGCCAACCAGCTGTCCTCTCCTGCGCAAAAGCGGATCATGAGGCTTGTTAGTGCGGCCATTGTTCTTGGCTTTTCTTGGCCGAGGTGTTTGGCGAGCCATTCGTCTTGGACATTATGCCTGAAAGCCGCTAAGGCTTCAGCGTCCGGACAGTCGACTATCTGATTCTTTTTAGTAAGAAATCTATTCCAGAATTGCCGAGCTGACTCTCCGGGCTGTTGAGTTATGTGACTAAGATCGTCTGCATCCGGAGGGCGGACATAGGTCCCTTGAAAATTTGCTCGGAAAGCGTCCTCGAGCTCTTCCCAACTTCCGATTGTGTTTTCAGGAAGGCTTTTGAGCCAATGTCGGGCTAGCCCTTTAAGCTTGAGGGGTAAGTATTTTATGGCATGGAGGTCATCTCCTCTAGCCATATGTATGTGGAGGATATAATCCTCGATCCAGACTCTAGGGTCTGTTGTTCCATCATATGCCTCTATGTTTACGGGTTTGAATCCCGCTGGAAATTCATAATCCAGGACCTCATCGGTGAAACATAGGGGGTGTGCGGCACCCCTGTATTTGGGTGTGCCAGATTCTGATAATGGCTTTACTGCATTGCTTACGGAAGCTTGCTTTCTTGGCCCGTAAATGGACCTGGCTGGGCCATGATGCGAATCCTTAAGTGGGTCGCATGCCGGCTTAAGTGCGGCGCTGCTCGCCGCTTTATGCTGGCCATGGGGTCGTCTATCCGACCGTGTGGCTCTCTCACTTTTGGAATGCGAGGGCCCTAAGGCCTCCTCGTCGAATTCAGGCAGTAGCTTTCTCTTCGGATAGCTTTTAGTGCGGCGGCTGTCGCCGTATTTGTCTGCGGTATTGATTACTTTACTCCATCTGATCCTGAGTGCATCTTCTGCAGTTTTTAGCTTCCGCTTCTGCTTTTTCAGGCTGCGTGCGGTTGCAATGAGCCGTTTGTGGAGGTTCTTCTGCTTCATGGGCTTGTCCGGCGTAGGGTCGTCCGGAATGCCATTTTCGCCGGGGGAGGGATGTTCGGTTTCTCTATCCGGGTTGTCTTATTGGGACGGTTGCTCTAAGGCATGCTCGTCGTCTACTGGCTCATCCTGCTCTATGGCTGGGTCTTTATCGAGGCAGGGCTTGGGTCGGCGTTTACGCCGACGCTTTGATTGTTTTTCGAGAGATCGATCCCTCTTTCCATCCCCGTTTTCCTCGTTGTTGCTTCCTTTAGGGGTATCCACCATGTACACATTGTGAGATGAGGTGGCTGTCCAATGCCCTATAGGTGTTGGTTATTGGTTGTCTCCTGCATCGTCGTCCATACCGTCGATGTCTTCAGAGTCGAAGTCGAGCATGTCGGTTAAGTCGTCGACAGTGGCTACGAAGTGGGTGGTGGGTGGGTTTTGAATTTCTTCATCATCTGAATCCCATCCTTGCTGACCGTAGTCCGGCCAGGGCTCTCCTGATAAAGAGAGAGACTTTAGCAAATTCAGGATGACGCCGAAGGGCGAGTGCTGAAAGATGTCTGCGGCGGTGAACTCCATTATCGGCACCCAATCGGATTCAATCGGCAGGGGTGCGGGGGGCTCGGAGTTCGGAAAGGAATCTGGCTCCTCGGAGTCACGGGCCATGCGGAGTGCGGGGCTGGAGTTCGGCTTGATCGCCTGTGAGATCGCAGCCCCTGAGGCAGCGTCCAACCGCTGATCCTCGATCGATGCAGTAGGCTCCGAATCAATGGTCGGGACCGATGTGTATGCGGCCTCCAAGGCACTGTTCGGCGGCAGAGCTATATCATGCCCATCGAGCCAGTGCGGCGCGCTTGGCTGTGGCTCGAATCTGTCGAAGATCAATTCCCCGCGGATATCAGCCGTGTAGTTTAGGCTTCCAAACCTGACCTGATGGCCAGGGGCGTAGCTTTCGATCTGCTCAAGGTGGCCAAGCGACTTGGCCCGTAGTGCGAAGCCGCCGAAGACGAAGATCTGTCGGGGGAGAAAAGTCTCACCCTGGACTGCATCGTTGTTGATGATCGAAGGAGCCATCGGGCCTAAAAGCGACGACACAGAGGAACTCTCAATGAAAGCACCAATGTCGGTGTCAAAACCGGCAGATCTCGGGTAGGGGGTTGTCGGTGTCAAAACTGGCGGATCTCGGGTAGGGGGTCCCGAACTGTGCGTCTAGGCCGGATGGTAACAGGAGGCAAGGAACACGATGTTTTACCCAGGTTCGGGCCCTCTTGATGGAGGTAAAACCCTATGTCCTGCTTGATTAATATTGATGATATGGGTAGTACAAGAGTAGATCTACCACGAGATCAAGAAGGCTAAACCCTAAAAGCTAGCTTATGGTATGATTGTTGTATGATGAAGTTGTCCTACGGACTAAAACCCTCCGGTTTATATAGACACCGGAGAGGGTTAGGGTTACACAAAGTCGGTTACAATGGTACGAGATCTTGAATATCCGCATCGCCAAGCTTGCCTTCCACGCCAAGGAAAGTCCCATCCGGACACGGGATGAAGTCTTCAATCTTGTATCTTCATAGTCCTGGAGTCCGGCTGAAGGTATAGTCCGGCTACCCGAACACCCCCTAATCTAGGACACCCTCAGTAGCCGAGGCTCCCACATCCGCCTCCGAAGACTACGGATTCAGCTCGCAGCGTCCTGTTGGCGAGGTAAAATATTTTCATCCTTTACAAGATGTTAAGTTTTCTTCATAGTTTGACTCTATGCGGGATCTAAACTCCCTCACCTTTGACAGGATTGGCAGGCGAAGTCCAGACTGATTAACTGTCCGACTCCCTTGCCCGAAGACCCAACGCCTACTCTCCTAGTGAAGCTGCTGGTTCCGGCACCTTATGTGGTGCCGGAGAAGAAGGCCAAGAAGAAGAAGGCCACGGGGACTCGAAAGAGTTCCCGACATATGGTGGTGTCGGACTCGTCGTCCGATGAGTCCGAGACGCACTCCTCCCGTGAAGACGAGGAGGAGGAAGAAGAGACCTCTCCCCCTCCAGCGGGGGGAGGAAAGAAGAGGAAGGCCGCCCTAGTAGGGGAGGCCGAAGGGTCCAAGAAGAGGAAAACCCCTCCGCCGGACTACGCCCCCGACGCCGACGAGGACGAAGAGGAGTGGCCGGACAGGGCCAAGCGTCCGGCGAAATCGTAAGTGTTCGGATACCAGAGTAACTCATGATATTCCTTTTGTTGCGCAGCTTTCCCTAATGTCGAATATAATCATGCAGCCCGCCCAAGGACGGGCTCGACGAGTTGTCGAGCGGCTGCCTGGATTCATCGGACGTGAATTCAGTTCCCCCCGCTGCCTCCCCCTGTGCTGCGGATGACGCTGAAGTGGCGTCACGAGAAGCTCCAGGGCAAGAGGAGCCGCGAGGCGACCTCCCGGACTCCAGGAGTAAAGGGGACAAGACCCCCCAGGGCTCCATGTCGGGCTTTAAGCCAGACACCGCGCCGGAATCATCAACGGTTCTGGACCGCGGCAGGAGAACTCCTGCCAAGAGGAGCAAGCCTATTGAGTCGGCGTCCTCCGTCCAACCGGAGGTGCCGGACAATCTGCTGGAGGTGCTTAAGGGCGCCTCCATCGACGAGGAGCACCGTGCCATCATGAGTATGGTGGTCCAGAAGGTTCGGTCCGCCAAAAGCGGACTTACTGAAGCTTGTACTAGCCTTCTAACAGGCTTCGAGGTAAGTAGAAATATGTAAAAATATTACCGTATAGACAGTAGCCCCTGATGCTCTGTTTGGCATTCGGAAAGAAAAGTCGAATAGAGGATCTATTAAATATCGCAGGAGTCTAACTAAAAAGGAGTCAATATACGTGTGCAGGCTTCGCTGCTGGCCACCGCCGCACTGACTGCGGAGGTGGGTGCCCTGAAGCAGGGCCTCGAGCGGACCGAGCAAGAGCTCGGCCTTGCCAAACGACAGCTCGAGGAGAAAGAAGGTAAGAGATACCTTATAGAAAAAAATGCCTATAAGAAGACGCAATTGCAAAAAATGACAGGAGTATACTGCTTATTGTAGGGGCCACAACTGAGGTGGCGACCCTCAAGCAGGCGCTGTCCGAGGCCAAGAAGAGAGCGGCCACGGAGCGCACCGAGCGGGAGAAATTTGAGGCGCAGGTCGGCGCGGTGCAGCAAGAGCTTCAGGCTCTCATGAAAAAACATGAGAGTTTGGAGCTCAACTTGAAGACGCGAGGGTCCGAGCTTGCTGCGGCCCTTAAAACTGCCAAATCTGCCAAGGTCGAAGCCCAGAAGGCCCTCCAGGAATTGGATGCAGTGAAAAAGATAGCGGCGGGTAAGGCATTCTCTATGCAAAGCAGACATATAAAAGTAAACTACTTGTTACTTACCCGAATCCAGAGCTCTCCAAGGGCATTCGCAGATCTTCCCCGCAGCGTATCTGATGCCGCCGCCTTCTACCGAGCCGAGGAAGGCAGCTCGACGGAGAAGGTGTTCTGGTCTCAGTACGCTGAGGCCGGACACCCTGTGCCCTTGAGCGACCAGCTGAAGCAGCTGGTTGAGCACCACAAGGCGGCCGAACAGGCCCGAAAGGGCTTCATAGTTCGGCTGTGGCCTAGAGAGGCCATGCCTGGGAGCTACTTCAGACTGGTGCGGCGGCTGGTGGAGGCTTGTCCAAGGCTCGAGGTCATCAAGTGCTCCGCCTGCATCGAAGGTGCCCGTAGGGCCCTTGCCCGTGCAAAGGTGCACTGGGGTAAGCTGGACGGTGAGAAGCTTGTGAGGGACGGGCCGCCGCCGGGGAAGGAGCATCGCAAGCCCGAGAACTACTACAAGGATGTTCTGGCCAGTGCCCGCCTTATGGCGGATGAATGCACCAAGGATGTAATTTTTGAATGAACTCGCTCGTGTTATCCTGTGCGCTGAAAACTTGTTCATATGCGCTAAGCAATGCTTGAATTTAAAATATTACTTTCTGTGCGGCCGTTTATCAAAAAATTGAGAGATGGCCAGTCGTCGGCTTCTGCCCCCATGCCACTAGTGCTGGGGTGTTCGGGATAAACCTGAGCGCTCTTTTTCCCATGATTGGGTCCGTCGAGGGAGGCACTCAGCACAACGAACAAGGCAATCGGACTATAATGCTTGAACACTCTCACTTAGGCATAGAACTCTATAATTTTAAATTTCGGCGAAGCCCCTAGTATTCGGAAGACCGAGTTCGGGGAGCTATCCACGCCTTGGCCGGACAAAGCCGGTTCCTCGCTCGAAGCGGCATAAGTCTTTAAGGACTCGAAAAACCTCTCGAGCAGCGTCCGATCTCTCGCCTCATCATGACAGTCAGTTTTAGCTTTCTCTACTGAGGTGCTCAGCCCAGCTCAACTAGGGCACAATCGCAGTAGTTCTCCTAGTGCTACCTTAGCCGATATAGCGGAACGTAAGGCACCAAAACATAGGAGCCGGGCAAACCCAACTATTGACCCAAATCATGATTCGGAGTCGATGCATATAGTGCTATAAGTTCGGGGTGCCGCACTTGTGAAAGTGTATGGACTTCTCACGCCATATTGATGGGTACTGAAGCCCCTGGCGTATTTTTGCCATACCGCAGTGTACGGATGCAACATGTTATTGATAAACATATATATAAAGAGGATAATGCAAAAAATAGACAAAAAGTTATGCATTGTTTATAGAAAGGCTGCTATGAAAGCGGAACGATACAAATAGTGCGATAAGCCAAAGAAATTGGACTATTTAACATGTCCTGGCCAGGGGCAGGCCGCAGAATTGTATTAAAAAAACAGGTATACTACTCGCAGTAGAGACCACCTAGGAGTTCCATAATGCGGCGTGGCTTGTCTGCTTTCCTGGATCTTGCATCATTTGTGCACAGTTGAATTGCCGAACGGGTCATCCAAAGTATGGAGTCCTGAGAGTAAGAGAAAAAGAGAGAGAGAAAAAAGGAATCCGGCAGCCCCTGGTGCAGTTTAAGCCGTATTTCGGGCGTGCCGTGATAGTGCCCCTTCCCCTGTGCCCATGGTATTTCCAGAGCATAGTTATGTACGCGAAGCACTGGTTTCGCTATATCGCGAGGGCTAGGGTTGGGGCCGCATTGCTACGCTAGCTCAGAACGTGCCAGGCCGTCTTGTTGTAGGGTACTCCGGGCGCGCTTGACAGTGTCCGGCTTTTTGAAGGCCGATCTGGAGAACTGCCTGGAGAGGCTGCTTTGTACTTCTGTTGCGAGCGCTGCCGTGTGCTCCTCCGTTTGGAGGGAGCGTTCAGTGTTCCCATTGACCGTGATTACTCCTCTAGGGCCTGGCATCTTGAGCTTGAGGTATGCATAGTGCGGTACCGCGTTGAATTTTGCGATTGCGGTTCGCCCGAGCAGTGCGTGATAGCCACTACGGAACAGGACTATGTCGAAGATTAACTCCTCATTTCGGAAGTTATTCGGAGATCCGAAGACCACTTCCAGTGTGACTGAGCCTGTACAGTTGGCTTCTACACCTGGTATGATGCCTTTAAAGGTCGTTTTGGTGGGCTTGATCCTCGAGGGATCTATGCCCATTTTTCGCACTGTATCCTGGTAAAGCAGGTTCAGGCTGCTGCCGCCGTCCATGAGAACTCTTGTGAGATGAAATCCATCAATGATTGGGTCTAGAACCAATGCGGCGAAGCCGCCGTGACGGATGCTAGTGGGGTGGTCCCTTCGATCAAAGGTGATCGGGCAGGAGGACCAAGGGTTGAACTTTGGGGCGACTGGCTCCATTGCATATACGTCCCGTAACGCACGCTTCCACTCCCTCTTGGGGATGTGGGTTGCGTATATCATGTTCACCGTCCGCACTTGCGGGGGAAATCCCTTCTATCCACCGTTGTTCAGCGGCCTGGGCTCCTCCTCGTTGTTGCTATACAGCCCCTTGTCTTTGTTTTCGGCTCTCAACTTGCCTGCCTGCTTGAACACCCAACAATCCCTGTTGGTGTGATTGGCTGGCTTTTCGGGGGTGCCATGTATCTGGCACAAGCGGTGAGTATTCGGTCCAAACTGGACGGGCCCTGAGTATTTCTTTTGAATGGCTTTTTCCGTTGACCGGATTTGTAGCCTCGGAATCCGGCATTAACTGCCATATCCTTGTTTCTGTCGCTGTTAACGCGATGCTTTTGTTTGTTCCGACGTGACCTGTTGCTTTTGTCCATGGTATTCGAATTACCAGGGTTCTTGGTTAAATTGTTGCTGCGAGCTAGCCAGCTGTCTTCTCCCGCACAAAAGCGGGTCATGAGTGTCGTGAGGGCTGCCATAGATTTCGGCTTTTCCTATCCCAGGTGCCGGGCAAGCCACTCGTCACGGATATTATGCTTGAAGGCCGCTAAGGCCTCTGCGTCCAGACAGTCGACTATCTGGTTTTTCTTTGTTAGGAACCGTGTCCAGAATTGCCTGGCCGATTCCTCTGGCTGCTGAATTATGTGGCTTAGGTCATCGACGTCCGGTGGTCGCACATAAGTGCCCTGGAAGTTGTCAAGGAATGTGGCTTCCAGGTCCTCCCAAGAACCGATTGAGTCTGCTGGCAAGCTGTTAAGCCAATGTCGGGCCGGTCCCTTAAGTTTGAGTGGGAGGTATTTGATGGTGTGTAGATCATCACCGCGGGCCATGTGGATATGAAGGAGATAATCCTCGATCCATACCGCAGGATCTGTTGTGCCATCATACGATTCGATGTTTACGGGTTTGAAGCCCTCAGGGATTTTATGATCCATTACATCATCTGTGAAGCATAGTGGGTGTGCGGCGCCTCTGTATTGGGCTATATCGCGACGCAGCTCGAATGAGCTTTGTCTGTTGAGTTCGGCTTGGCCAGATTTATTGCATCCGGAGTGACGATCACCGTCACGTGCCGTGGGGCGCCTGCGCGATCTGTAGATCGATCTTGTTTGCCTTGCCTTGTCCTCCAGTATGTCGCGTAGGTCGAGCACATTTTCCCGTGCCTTAGTATGCTTGGCGCGGCGTCGGGGCATGCCTTGAGTGGAGGGCCAAGAGGCCTCTCTGTCGCGGCCACGAGGTGGCCGGTCGGCCATGTCATGCGCTGGTGATGTAGGTGCTTCCTCCTCTAGTCAGGGTAGCAACCTGCGCTTTGGGTAACTCTTGCAGGGGCATTCGAGTTCGTACTCTTTGGCCGTAAGGACTTCAGTCCATCTGTCAGCTAGCAAATCCTGATCAGCTCTAAGCTGTTGCTGCTTTTTCTTGAGGCTGCTTGCCGTGGCCATAAGCCTGCGTTTAAAATGCTCTTGTTCGGCGAGATCCTCTAGCACGATGAACTCGTCGTCGTCGAGGCTTGCCTCATCTTCGGAGGGAGGCGTATAATTATCGTCCTCAACCTCTTGGTCCGCCGCCCTCTCGTGAGGGCTGGCTTCTCTGTCCTCCTGTGCTGAATCTTGCTGGAGGGGGTGTTCTTCGGTGCTATCCGGAGTAGTATTATCTCCCATGCCGGAATCACCATTTTTGCTTTGGCGGGATTTAGAGCGGCGCCGCTGACGCTGGCGCTTGGGCTATTTCTTAGAGGTATCGTCCCCCGCTATTCCATCGCCATCTCCATCCTTTGGAGTGTCCACCATATATATGTCATATGACGAGGTGGCCTTCCAGCGCCCTACAGGTGCTGGTTCTTGTTCGTCTCGTGCATCGTCGTCCATGCCGTTGATGTCTTCGGAGTCGAAGTCACGCATGTCGGTTAAGTCATCGACAGTGACTACGAAGTGGGTGGTGGGCGGGTTTTGAATTTCTTCATCGTCCGTATCCCAACCTTGCTGACCGTAGTCCGGCCAGGGCTCTCCTGATAAAGAGAGAGATTTTAGAGAATTCAGGATGTCGCCGAAGGGCGAGTGCTGAAAGATGTCTGCGGCGTTAACTCCATTATCGGTGCCCAATCGGATTCGATCGGCAGGGGCGCGGGGGGCTCGGAGTTCGGAAAGGAATCCGGCTCCTTGGAGTCACGAGCCATGCGGAGTGCGGGGCTAGAGTTCGGCTCGATCGCCTCTGAGATCGCAGCCCCTGAGGCAGCGTCCAACCGCTGATCCTCGATCGGCGCAGTAGGCTCCGAATCAATGATCGGAAATGATGCGTGTGCGGCCTCCAAGGCGCTGTTCGGTGGCAGAGCTATATCATGCCCATCGAGACAGTGCGGCGCACTTGGCTGTGGCTCGAATCTGTCGAAGATCAAGTCCCCGCGGATGTCAGCCGTGTAGTTTAGGCTTCCAAACCTGACTTGATGGCCAGGGGCGTAGCTTTCGATCTGCTCAAGGTGGCCAAGCGAATTGGCCTGCAGTGCGAAGCCGCCGAAGACAAAGATTTGTCCGGGGAGAAAAGTCTCACCATGGACTGCATCGTTGTTAATGATCGAAGGAGCCATCGGGCCTAAAAGCGACGACACAGAGGAACTCTCAATGAAAGCACCAATGTCGGTGTCAAAACCGGCGGATCTCGGGTAGGGGGTCCCGAACTGTGCGTCTAGGCCGGATGGTAACAGGAGGCAAGGAACACGATGTTTTACCCAGGTTCGGGCCCTCTTGATGGAGGTAAAACCCTATGTCCTGCTTGATTAATATTGATGATATGGGTAGTACAAGAGTAGATCTACCACGAGATCAAGGAGGCTAAACCCTAAAAGCCAGCCTATGGTATGATTGTTGTATGATGAAGTTGTCCTACGGACTAAAACCCACCGGTTTATATAGACACTGGAGAGGGTTAGGGTTACACAAAGTCAGTTACAATGGTAGGAGATCTTGAATATCCACATCGCCAAGTTTGCCTTCCACGCCAAGGAAAGTCCCATCCGGACACGGGACGAAGTCTTCAATCTTGTATCTTCATAGTCCTGGAGTCCGGCTGAAGGTATAGTCCGGCTACCCGAACACCCCCTAATCCAGGACTCCCTCAGGGGTCCCGAACTGTGCGTCTAGACCGGATGGTAACAGGAGGCAAGGAACACGATGTTTTACCCAGGTTCGGGCCCTCTTGATGGAGGTAACACCCTACGTCCTGCTTGATTAATATTGATGATATGGGTAGTACAAGGGTAGATCTACCACGAGATTAAGGAGGCTAAACCCTAAAAGCTAGCCTATGGTATGATTGTTGTATGATGAAGTTGTCCTACGGACTAAAACCCTCCGGTTTATATAGACACCGGAGAGGGTTAGGGTTACACAAAGTCGGTTACAATGGTAGGAGATCTTGAATATCTGTATCGCCAAGCTTGCCTTCCACACCAAGGAAAGTCCCATTCGTACACGGGACGAAGTCTTCAATCTTGTATCTTCATAGTCCTGGAGTCCGGCTGAAGGTATAGTTCGGCTACCCAAACACCCCCTAATCCAGGACTCCCTCACCTTTGATTCTCTAGAGCATGAGGCAATCTATCAAAATTTTAAATTTAAAGGCTTCCTTGAGAAATGGAAAATGTGGGTAAAACAATTCCTATCAATTGGTACTTCCTCTATTTTGGTTAATGGAGTACCTGGCAGGCACTTTGCTTGTAAAAAGTGGGTCGGGCAGGGAGATACCCTCTCCCCTTTGCTGTTTGTATTGGCTGCTGATACATTACAGTCTATTGTTAATGATTTGCTGCACAAAGGAATTTTGCAACTACCTATCCCCAACCATGATCCTGATTACCCAATAGTTCAACATGATAATGATACCTTAATTATCTTGCCTCTTGAGGAGGGTCAACTATTGGCTCTTAAAAGCATGTTGTTGCAGTTCTCACAATCCTCAGGGCTTCATATAAATTATCATAAATCATCTATGCTACCTATCAATGTGGATGAAGTGGAAATGGCTAGGTTGGTTGATTCTTTTAGTTGTAAGGTTGGAACTCTACCTTTCACATCCCTGGGATTACCAATGGGAATTATGAGGCTGAAAATCATGGATCTATACCATTGGTGGATAGCATGGAAACAAAAACTTTCTGCTAGCTCCAGTTTCCTAGCCCATGGTGGTAGATTGCAATATCTTAATTCTTCTCTATCCTCTCTGCCTATTTTCTTTCCCTGCATCTTGGAACTACCACCTGGAATTTTAAAGTAGCTACAGAGGATACATAGGCAATGTCTATGGAGAAGGAATGGCAATGATAAAGTGCCTACTCTAGCAGTTTGGGATTTGGTATGCAAACCCAAACATAAGGGGGTTAGGTATCATGAATCTGGGTGTTCAAAATTATGCTCTTTTGATGAAGCATTTGCACAAGTTCTTTAACAAGAAAAATGTGCCTTGGGTTAACTTAATATGGAATTCATATTACCATGATAGAGTGCCCCATACCACTAAATAATGTGGTTCCTTTTGGTGGAGGGATGTTTGCAAGGTAATGGATAAGTTCAGAGAGTTCAGATGTATCTAGGTTAATCAGGGAGACGATGTGTTGTTCTGGGATGATAATTGGCAGTTGAACAATTCTGTGGTTCTTTGAAGCAAAGATTCGCCAGATTATTCTCATATGCCATTGACACCTTAGCTTTAGTTAAGGATTTCTAGATTGCCAGCAATGGGAGGCTCTTTTTCATCTCCCACTATCTCAGCAAGCTAATCAGGAGCTGATTAGCCTACAGTGGATGGTGCAAAACATTCAGTTAATGGCCTCTGAAGCTGATTATTGGGTGTTAAAACATAATGAAAGCAGTATGAATCCAAGAGTTACTATACTTATGTCCACCGTAATATCATCCCTAATCCTCTGCTCAAATGGATTTGGGCTTCGTCTTGCACCATGAAAATCAAGGTTTTTGCATGGATGATGATTATGGATAGGCTGAACACACAAGATATGTTGTTAAGGAGGCAATGGAATGTTTTTGACTTCCTTGCTTGTGTGCTCTGCCTTGGAAACAATAGAGAGGACAGGGACCACTTATTTTTTAACTGTAGGTTTAGCCATAGAGTATGGAATTACCTGCAGATTTCTTGGCCTCCGGGGGAGGATCAGATTGAAACTATGATACAAGCAAGAAGAGATTTTGTTAAACCCTTTTTTACTAAGGTGGTTTTTATAGCCTGCTGGAACGTTTGGACTGTTTGCAATGGGAAGGTTTTCAGGAATGAAAGGCCTTCTTTCAATAAATGGAGATCTACTTTCATGCATAACATCTCTTTGATGACACACAGGGTTAAACCTAGATATAGAGATGACTTGTTTAGGTGGATAACTTACTTACCCCCATAAGGTAGGTGTTATATTTTCTCTTTTTTCCTTTTTCAAAGCCCTTCATGGGCTATGTACATTTGTATATATCTTCTTTCAATGAAATAAAGCAAAGCTGTGGAACCAAGTTCTACAGTAGTTTCTAAAAAAACATTAGCTACATCCAATGCACAAGCATGACAATAGTGCTCCCTAGTTGGTTCTTTGTAAGTGAAGATGGAGACTCAAAATAAAAATAAAAATTGCATAAAAGCAAATAGATAGGCCCTTCGCAGAGGGAAGCAGAGACTTGCATAGTTTCCAGAGCACAAGGCTTAAATTGAGAGATAAAATTGTTTTGAGAGGCATGATTCTCCTGTCAACGAAAACGACCGAGAATTCCCAATATCTTCCATTATAGGCGGTTCCCAAATGAAAAATAGAGCTTATTTCCTTTCCACCATTCTTTCACAATCCATGGCTAGCCGTATCCATAGTGCCTTCCATACCAACACTTTCCAAGGAATTTATTATTATCATCATATTAAAAAATCAGGATTGGGCATCCCTATTACCTGCCACACTCTCGTGCGATGACAAATGAATAAACACTCATCATGAGAATAACCCACCTAGCATGGAAAATATTGGCCACCCCCTGCCGCTTCATGAGTGGTACGAGCACACAAAACAGAAAATTATTTTAAAAATTAGAGTTGGCACATGCAAATTTACTTTGAACGGCATGGAAATACCGCATATAGGTAGGTATGTTGGACTCATTTGGCACAACTTTGGGTTTAAGGAATTGGATGCATAAGCAGCATTCCCGCTTAGTATAAATGATGGCTAGCAAATAAATTGAGAAGCGACCAACCAAAACACAAAAACGGTCATAAACATGCATTGAACATAACTAACACTAAATAATGTACCATAAGTAGGATATAACTTCGTTGCATAACTATTGACTTTACGTGCTTGCATAGGGAATCACAAACCTTAACACCAATATTCTTACTAAACCACAATTACTCACCAACATGACTCACATATTATCATCTCCATATCACACAACTATTGCAAGGAATCAAACTTATCATATCCAATGATCTTTCATGAAAGTTTTTATTATATCCCCCTTGAATACTCATCACTTTGGGAACAAATTCATATCTTGTGCAAATTACCATTATTATTATCATCTCTCAAAATGATATAAGTGAAGCATGAGAGTGCAAATATTTCTTCAAAATATAATCTTATCAACTCTCAAAAATATATAAATGAAGCATGAGAGTGCATGCATTTCTTTCAAATATAATCACCGTCGTGCTCAAAAAGATTTAAGTGAAGCACTAGAGCACATGCCTAGCTCAAAAAATTTAAGCAAAGAACATAGATCATTTTAACAAATCATCATAAACGTGTGGCTCTCTCAGTTAGGTGTGTCAAACAAGGATGATTGTGACAAACCAAAAAGCAAGCAAAACAAAGACTCATATAATACACGACGCTCCAAGGCAAACTCATATCATGTGACGAATAAAAATATAGCTCCAAGTAAAATTACCGATGGTCGTTAGAAGAAACAGGGGATGCCTTCTGGGGAATCCTCAATGTTAGGCTCTTGCCACTCCTTATTCCTTAATCCATCATGATCTCACCCAAAACTTGAAAAAAATCAATCACACAAAACTTAACAAAGCCCCCGTGAGATGCGTTAGTATAATATAGCAAATCACTACTTTAAGTATTGTTGCAAACCTATTCATATTTTATTATTGCATTATACATATTGTATTCTAACTTCACCATGGCTTTTTACCCCCCGATACAATCCATAGATTCATCAAAACAAGCAAACATCGCAACAAAAACAGAATGTGTCAAAAACAGAATAGTCTATAGTAATTTGAACATTGACCATACTTCAGTAACTCTAAAAATTCTGAAAATTAGGAAAACAAGGGAAATTGGTATATGAATTATTTGTAAAAAAAATCGGAGCAAAATCACATTTCTGTGAATTTACAAAGTTCTAGAACTGGGCATAAAAGTTTCTGTTTTTCCACGGAATCAAGTCAACTATCATCCAAATCATCCCAAAGGCTTTACTTGGCACAAATACTAATTAAAACATAAAAAACACAATCATAACAGTAGCATAATTGTGTGAACATAAAAACCCAGAAAAGATAACTGTTGAGTTGTCTCCCAACAAGCTCTTTCTTTATAGCCATTAAGATAGGCTTGGGATAATAATGATGCTCACATAAAATACAAGAATTTAAGCACAAAGAGAGCATCATGTAGCATATGACAAACACATTTGAGTCTAACATACTTCCTATGCATAGGCATTTCATAAGCAAATAAATTATGAAGACAAGAAATATCTAATATATGCATGGAACAAGAAAGAAACAATAATGTTCTCAATATGAAGAGAGGTAATTTAGGAACATGAATATTTCTATAACCATATTTCCATCACTCAGAATAAATGCATGTCGGATCATAATCAAATTCAACAATATAGCTATCACATAAAATATTCTTTTCATGATTCGCATGCATAGAAGCCTTATAATCTTCCAAGATAGTGGGATTATCATCAACTAAAGTCACGACCTCTCCAAACCCACTTTTATCAATAATTTCATAAGATTGAACACTCCCCAAATATGTGGGATTCTTTTTTCCTAAATTTGACACTCTTCCAAACCCACTTTCAATATTATTGCAAACATTATTCTTAATTTCATATTCATCATGCGGCTTAAATAAATTTTCAAGATCATAAGAAGCATCACCACAATCATGAACATTACAATGAGTAGTGGACATAACAAAATCATAATCCCCAAGCTTGGGGTTTTTCATATCATTAGCACAATTAACATTAATAGAATTTATGTTAACATCATTGCAATCATGCTTTTCATTCAAGGAGCTATCATGAATCATTTTATAAATTTCTGTTTCTAACACTTCATCCCAATTTTCAAATTCATGATTTTCAAGAAAAACTTCATAAAGATAATCTAGTGCACTCAACTCACTAGCAATTGGTTCATCATAACTGAATCTTTTAAAAATATTAGCCAGAGTAGGAGGATCCATCTTTATTTTTCTTATTTCTTTTCTGTTCTTTTGAATGTTGACATGAAGGCAAAAAGCAAGCAAGCGAACGAAAAGGCGAACAGAAAATATTTTTGTGCTTTTGTGAAAATGTTTTAGAAGAAGGGGAGATGAAAACGAGAGGCAAATGCAAATAAAATAAATGTAAGGAGATGAAAGTTTATGTGTAGGTACTTGATAGATGTTGATGATGTCTCCCCGACAACGGCGCTAGAAATTCTTCCTACTACTTGTGAGCTGCGTTGGGTTTACCACGGAGAGGAGGGGATGATGCAGTACAGTTGAGGTAAGTATTCCCCTCAGTTATGAAACCAAGGCTATCAATCCAGTAGGAGAATCACGCAACAACTTGTTAGCGGCACACACAAAATAAAAAATCCTTGCACCCAACGCGAACAAGGGGTTGTCAATCCCTTGGCGTCAATTGCAAGATTAAATTGTATGGTGATAGGTAGATAGATCAAACAAAAATACAAAATAAAATAAATAAAGGAAAATTGTAGCAAGGTATTTTTAGGATTTTTAATATATGATAGAAGTAGACCCGAGGGCCAAAGTTTTCACTAGAGGCTTCTCTCTTGAAAATAGCATACAGTGGGTAAACAAATTACTGTTGGGCAATCGATATAAAAGTGAATAATCATGATGATATCCAAGGCAATGATCATGCATATAGGCATCATGTCCGAGACAAGTAGACCGAAATGGTTCTGGTCCTACTACTATTACTCCACACATCGACTGAAGGAAATATGCCCTAGAGGCAATAATAAAGTTGTTATTTATATTTCCTTATATCATGATAAATGTTTATTATTCATGCTAGAATTGTATTAACCAGAAACTTAGTACATGTGTGAATACATAGACAAACAGAGTGACACTAGTATGCCTCTACTTGACTAGCTCGTTAATCAAAGATGGTTAAGTTTCCAGGCCATGGACAAGAGTTTTTATTTGATGAACGAGATCACATCATTAGAGAATGATGTGATTGACTTAACCCATCCGTTAGCTTAGCACTATGATCGTTTAGTTTATTGCTATTGCTTTCTCTGTAACTTATACATGTTCCTATGACTATGAGATTATGAAACTCCCGAATACCGGAGGAACACTTATTGTGCTATCAAACGTCACAACTTAACTAGGTGACTATAAAGATGCTCATAGGTGTCTCTGATGGTGTTTGTTGAGTTGGCATAGATCGAGATTAGGATTTGTCACTCCGATTGTTGCAGAGGTATCTCTGGGCCCTCTCGGTAATGCGCATCACTATAAGCCTTGCAAGCAATGTGACTAATGAGTTAGTTGCGGGATGATGCATTACGGAACGAGTAAATAGACTTTTCGGTAATGAGATTGAACTAGGTATTGAGATACCGACGATCGAATCTCGGGCAAGTAACATACCGATGACAAAGGGAACAATGTATGTTATTATGCGGTTTGACCGTTAAAGATCTTCGTAGAATATGTAGGAACCAATATGAGCATCCAGGTTCCACTAATTGTTATTGACCGGAAGTGAGTCTCGGTCATGTCTACATAGTTCTCGAACCCGTAGGGTCCGCACGCTTAACGTTCGATGATGATCGGTATTATGAGTTTATGTGTTTTGATGTACTGAAGGTAGTTCGGAGTCCCGGATTTGATCACGGACATGACGAGGAGTCTCGAAATGGTAGAGACATAAATATCGATATATTGGAAGGCTATGTTTGGACATCGGAATGGTTCCGGATGAGTTTGGGCATTTACCGGAGTACCGGGGGGTTACCGGACCCCCCCCCCCCCCCCCGGGGGGGGGAGTCAATGGGCCTTATTGGGCCTTAGTGGGATAGAGGAGGAGGCGGCCAAGTGGTGGGCGCACCCCCCCAAGCCCAATCCAAATTGGGTGGGGGCCGACCCCCCTTTCCTTCCCTCTCTCTCCCTCTTCCTTCTTCTCCTACTCCAACTAGGGAAGGGGCGAAACCTACTCCTACTGGGAGTAGGACTCCCCCTTGGGCGCGCCATAGAGAGGGACGACCCTTCCCTCCTCCCCTCCTTTATATACGGGAGAGGGGGCACCCCATAGACACACAAGTTGATTGTTTAGTCGTGTGCGGTGCCCCCCTCCATAGAATTCCACCTCGGTCATATCGTTGTAATGCTTAGGCGAAGCCCTACGTTGGTAACTTCATCATCACTGTCATCACGCCGTCGTGCTGACGTAACTCTCCCTCGGCCTTGCTACTATCCTTTTACCACACTTGTGCTTCAAGGTAGCACCATGATCTTCATGATAGAGAGTCTCCTATGTTGTCACTTTCATATACTAGTGGGAATCTTTCATTGTAGAACTTGGCATGTATATTCCAATGATGGGCTTCCTCAAAATGCCCTAGGTCTTCGCGAGCAAGCGAGTTGGATGCACACCCACTTAGTTTCTTTTTGAGATTTCATACACTTATAGCTCTAGTGCATCTGTTGCATGGCAATCCCTACTCACTCACATTGATATCTATTGATGGGCATCTCCATAGCCTGTTGATACGCCTAGTTGATGTGAGACTATCTTCTCTTTTTTGTCTTCTCCACAACCACTATTCTATTCCACCCATAGTGCTATGTCCATGGCTCACGCTCATGTATTGCGTGAAAGTTGAAAAAGTTTGAGAACATCAAAAGTATGAAACAATTGTTTGGCTTGTCATCGGGGTTGTGCATGATTTAAATATTTTGTGTGATGAAGATAGAGCATAGCTAGACTATATGATTTTGTAGGGATAGCTTTCTTTGGCCATGTTATTTTGATGAGACATGATTACTTTATTAGTATGCTTGAACTATTATTATTTTTATGTCAATATTAAACTTTTTTCTTGAATATTATGGATCTGAATATTCTTGCCACAATAAAGAAGATTACATTGATAAATATGTTAGGTAGAATTCCACATCAAAAATTCTGTTTTTATCATTTACCTACTCGAGGACGAGTAGGAATTAAGCTTGGGGATGCTTGATACGTCTCCAACGTATCTATAATTTTTTATTGTTCCATGCTATTATATTACCCGTTTTGGATGTTTATGGGCTTTATTATACACTTTTATATTATTTTTGGGACTAACCTATTAACTGGAGGCCCAGCCAAAAATGTTGTTTTATTGCCTATTTCAGTGTTTCAAAGAAAAGGAATATCAAATGGAGTCCAAACGGAATGAAACCTTCGGGAGAGTTATTTTTGGAACGGAAGCAACCCAGGAGACTTGGAAAAGATGTCAGGGAAGCTTTGAGGAAGCCACGAGGCAGGGAGGCGTGCCCTACCCCCTGGGCGCGCCCCCCACCCTCGTGGGCCCCTCATGGCTCCCCTGACCAAATTCTTTCGCCTATATATATATATATATCCATATACCCTAAAAACATCTGAGAGCAAAATAGATCGGGAGTTCCGCCGCCAGAAGCCTCCGTAGCCACCAAAAACCAATCTAGACCCATTCTGGCACCCTGCAGGAGGGGGGAATCCCTCTCCAGTGGCCATCTTCATCATCCGGGCGCTCTCCATGACGAGGAGGGAGTAGTTCACCCTCGGGGCTGAGGGTCTGTGCCAGTAGCTATCTGTTTGATCTCTCTCTCTCATGTTCTTGAGGTGGTACGATCTTGATGTATCTCGAGCTTTTCTATTATATTTGGATCCTATGATGTTTCTCCCCCTCTACTCTCTTGTGATGAATTGAGTTTTCCCTTTGAAGTTATCTTATCGGATTGAGTCTTTAAGGATTTGAGAGCACTTGATGTACGTCTTGCATGTGCTTATCTATGGTGACAATGGGATATCATGTGATCCACTTGATGTATGTTTTGGTGATCAACTTGTGAGTTTCGTGGCCTCGTGAACTTATGCATAGGTGTTGGCACACGTTTTCGTCTTGACTCTCCGGTAGAAACTTTGGGGCACTCTTTGAAGTTCTTTGTGTTGGTTGAATCGATGAATCTGAAATTGTGTGATGCATATCGTATAATCATACCCGCGGATACTTGAGGTGACATTGGAGTATCTAGGTGACATTAGGGTTTTGGTTGATTTGTATCTTAAGGTGTTATTCTAGTACGAACTCTATGATAGATCGAACGGAAAGAATAGCTTCATGTTATTTTACTACGGACTCTTGAATAGATCGATCAGAAAGGATGACTTTGAGGTGGCTTCGTACCCTACCATAATCTCTTCGTTTGTTCTCCGCTATTAGTGACTTTGGAGTGACTCTTTGTTGCATGTTGAGGGATTGTTATATGATACAATTATGTTATTATTGTTGAGAGAACTTGCACTAGTGAAAGTATGAACCCTAGGCCTTGTTTCGAAGCATTGAAATACCGTTTGTGCTCAATTTTATCATTAGTTACCTTGCTGTTTTTATATTTTCAGATTACAAAAACATATATCTACCATCCATATTGCACTTGTATCACCATCTCTTTGCCGAACTAGTGCACCTATACAATTTACCATTGTATTGGGTGTGTTGGGGACACAAGAGACTCTTTGCTATTTGGTTGGAGGGTTGTTTGAGAGAGACCATCTTCATCCTATGCCTCCCACGGATTGATAAACCTTAGGTCATCCACTTGAGGGAAATTTGCTACTGTCCTACAAACCTCTGCACTTGGGGGCCCAACAATGTCTACAAGAAGAAGGTTGTGTAGTAGACATCAAGCTCTTTTCTGGCGCCGTTGCCGGGGAGGTGAGTGCTTGAAGGTATATCTTTAGATCTTGCAATCGAATCTTTTTGTTTCTTGTTTTATCACTAGTTATGTTATAAAAGAAAACTACAAAATAATGGAATTGAGGATACCTCGTATGCTTCATATTTTTAATGTCTTCCATGAAAATAAGGATTCCGATAATTGTGCCAAATTGTTAGAAGAAGGATGCATTAGAATGTTTGGCACTAAATCTTTGTATGATGAGCATGATTGCAATGTTGTTAGTATGAATTCCTTGAATATCTATGATGCTAATGATATGCAAAGCCACAAGCTTGGGGATGCTATGTTTGATGAAGATGATATTTTTGTCCCCCAAGTTTTGATGAGCAAATTTATTATGATGATAGCATGCCTCCTATTTATGATGATTATATTGATGAAAGTGGGTTTGGAAGAGTGTCAACTTTAGGAAGTAATGATCCCACTATTTTGGAGGGTGTTGAATCTTATAATATTTATGAAAGTGGATCTGGAGAGGTCATCACTTTATTTAGTGATGAATCCACTATTTCGGAAGAGGTTCCAATTGATTATGAGAACAAAGTTGCTATATGATGATTACTGTGATGACACGTATGCTATAAAGAATAATGATAACCATGAAACTTTTCATCATGACTTTAATTTTCAATTGGATTATGCCTCACATGATAGTTATTTCGTGAGTTTACTCCCACTATTCCGAATGAGAAGAATTTTGCTTATGTGGAGAGTAATAAAATTTACATGCTTGTGCATCATGAAAATAGTGCTTTATGTGATGGTTATATTATTGAATTCATTCATGATCCTACTGAAAATTACTATGAGGGAGGAACATATGCTTGTAGGAATTGCAATAATATCAAGTTTCCTCTCTATGTGCTTGAAGTTTTGAAGTTATGCTTGTTTTGCCCTCCTATGCTAGTTGATTATTGTTCCCACAAGTTGTTTGCTCATAAAATCCCTATGCATAGGAAGTGGGTTAGACTTAAATGTGCTAGTCATATTCTTCATGAAGCTCTCTTTATATTTCAATTCTTATCTTTTATGTGAGCATCATTGAAATCAACATGCCTAGCTAGGTGCGTTAAACGATAGCGCTTGTTGGGAGGCAACCCATGTTTATTTTTGTTCTTTAATTTTTGCTCCTGTTTAGTAATAAATAATTTATATATCCTATGTTTAGATGTGGTTTTATGTTTTAATTAGTGTTTGTGCCAAGTAGAACCTTTGGGAAGACTTGGGGGAGTTTATGTGATCTTGCTGTAGAAAACAGAAACTTTAGCGCTCACGAGATTTGCTGCCATTTTTTACTGGATAGTACGATTAGGTTGATTCTTTTTGAATATGATTAATAGAAAAATTCCTCACGTCCACCAATTTATTTTAGAATTTTTGGGGTTCCAGAAGTATACGTTTGATCCAGATTACTACAGACTGTTCTGTTTTTGACATATTCTATTTTCATTGTGTTGTTTGCTTATTTTTATGAATCTATGAGTAGTATCGGAGGGTATGAACCATAGAGAAGTTGGAATAAATTAGATATTACACCTATATGAATTTAGAATGAGTTCACAACAGGACCTAAGTGGTGATTTATTTTCTTATACTAACGGAGCTTACGAGTTTTCTGTTAAGTTTTGTGTTGTGAAGTTTTCAAGTTTTGGGTAAAGATTCGATGGACTATGGAATAAGGAGTGGCAAGAGCATAATATTGGGGATGCCCAAGGCGCCCCAAGCTAATATTCAAGGAAAACCAAGAGCCTAAGCTTGGGGATGCCCCGGATGGCATCCCTTCTTTCGTCTTCGTCTATCGGTAACTTTACTTGGAGCTATCTTTTTATTCACCACATGATATGTGTTTTGCTTAGAGCGTCATTTTATTTTATTTTGTTTTGCTTGATGTTTGAATAAAATACCAAGATCTTAAATTATTAAATGTTAGAGAGTCTTCATATAGTTACATAATTATTCGACTACTCATTGATCTTCTCTTATATCTTTTGGAGTAGTTTGTCATTGGCTGTAGTGCTTCACTTATATCGTTTTAGAGCATGGAGGTGGTTTTATTTTGAATAAATAGATGAACTCTAGTGCTTCACTTATATTATTTTGAGAGTCTTTAGAACAGCATGGTAATTTGCTTTGGTTATGAATTTAGTCCTAATATGATGGGCATCCAAGAGGGATACAATAAAAACCTTCATATAAAGTGCATTGAATACTATGAGAAGTTTGATACTTGATTATTGTTTTGAGATATGACGATGGTGATATTAGAGTCATTCTAGTTGAGTAGTTGTGAATTTGAGAGATACTTGTGTTAAAGTTTGTGATTCCCGCAGCATGCACGTATGGTGAACCGTTATGTAATGAAGTCGGAACATGATTTATTTATTGATTGTCTTCCTTATGAGTGGCGGTCGGGGACGAGCGATGGTCTTTTCCTACCAATCTATCCCCCTAGGAGCATGCGCATAGTACTTTGTTTTGATAACTAATAGATTTTTGCAATAAGTATGTGAGTTATTTATGACTAATGTTGAGTCCATGGATTATACGCACTCTCACCCTTCCACATTTGCTAGCCTCTCTATTACTGCACACTTTTTAATGGTATCAGACTCCCACCATATACCTTCCTCAAAACAACCACCATACCTACCTATTATGGCATTTCCATAGCCATTCCGAGATATATTGCCATGCAACTTTCCATTGTTCATTTGTTATGACACGCTTCATCATTGTCATATTGCTTTGCATGATCATGTAGTTGACATCGTATTTGTGGCAAAGCCACCGTTCATAATTCTTTCATACATGTCACTCATGAGCCATTGCACATCCCGGTACACCGCCGGAGGCATTCATATAGAGTCATGTTTTGTTCTAAACATCGAGTTGTAATTCTTGAGTTGTAAGTAAATAAAAGTGTGATGGTCATCATTATTAGAGCATTGTCCCAGTGAGGAAAGGATGATGGAGACTATGATTCCCCCACAAGTTGGGATGAGACTCCGGACGAAAAAAAAGAGGCCATAAAAAAGAGAAGGCCCAAAAAACAAAAAAATGAGAGAAAAAGAGAGAAGGGGCAATGCTACTATCCTTTTACCACACTTGTGCTTCAAAGTAGCACCATGATCTTCATGATAGAGAGTCTCCTATGTTGTCACTTTCATATACTAGTGGGAATCTTTCATTATAGAACTTGGCTTGTATATTCCAATATGGGCTTCCTCAAAATGCCCTTGGTCTTCATGAGCAAGCGAGTTGGATGCACACCCACTTAGTTTCTTTTTGAGCTTTCATACACTTATAGCTCTAGTGCATACTCGCATGGCAATCCCTACTCACTCACATTGATATCTATTGATGGGCATCTCCATAGCCCGTCGATACGCCTAGTTGATGTGAGACTATCTTCTCTTTTTTATCTTCTCCACAACCACTATTCTATTCCACCTATAGTGCTATGTCCATGGCTCACGCTCATGTATTGCGTGAAAGTTGAAAACGTTTGAGAACATCAAAAGTATGAAACAATTGCTTGGCTTGTCATCGGGGTTGTGCATGATTTAAATATTTTGTGTGATGAAGATAGAGCATAGCAGACTATATGATTTTGTAGGGATAGCTTTCTTTGGCCATGTTATTTTGATGAGACATGATTACTTTGTTAGTATGCTTGAAGTATTATTATTTTTATGTCAATATTAAACTTTTGTCTTGAATATTATGGATCTGAATATTCTTGCCACAATAAAGAAGATTGCATTGATAAATATGTTAGGTAGCAATCCACATCAAAAATTCTGTTTTTATCATTTACCTACTCGAGGAGGAGCAGGAATTAAGCTTGGGGATGCTTGATACGTCTCCAACGTATCTATAATTTTTTATTGTTCCATGCTATTATATTACCCGTTTTGGATGTTTATGGGCTTTATTATACACTTTTATATTATTTTTGGGACTAACCTATTAACCGGAGGCCCAGCCAAAAATGTTGTTTTATTGCCTATTTCAGTGTTTCGAAGAAAAGGAATATCAAATGGAGTCCAAACGGAATGAAACCATCGGGGGAGTTATTTTGGAACGGAAGCAACCCAGGAGACTTGGAGTAGACGTCAGGGAAGCTTCGAGGAAGCCACGAGGCAGGGAGGCGCGCCCTACCCCCCTGGGCGCGCCCCCACCCTCATGGGCCCCTCATGGCTCCCCTGGCCAACTTCTTTCGCATATATATATATATATATATCCATATACCCTAAAAACATCCGAGAGCACAATAGATCGGGAGTTCCGCCGCTAGAAGCCTCCGTAGCCACCGAAAACCAATCTAGACCCATTCTGGCACCCAGTCGGAGGGGGGAATCCCTCTCCGGTGGCCATCTTCATCATCTCGGTGCTCTCCATGACGAGGAGGGAGTAGTTCACCCTCGGGGCTGAGGGTATGTACCAGTAGCTATGTGTTTGATCTCTCTCTCTCTCATGTTCTTGAAGTGGTATGATCTTGATGTATCGCGAGCTTTGTTATTATATTTGGATCTTATGATGTTTCTCCCCCACTACTCTCTTGTGATGAATTGAGTTTTCCCTTTGAAGTTATCTTATCGGATTGAGTCTTTAAGGATTTGAGAACACTTGATGTATGTCTTGCATGTGCTTATCTGTGGTGACAATGGGATATCATGTGATACACTTGATGTATGTTTTGGTGATCAACTTGCGAGTTCCGTGGCCTCGTGAACTTATGCATAGGGGTTGGCACACGTTTTCGTCTTGACTCTCCGATAGAAACTTTGGGGCACTCTTTGAAGTTCTTTGTGTTGGTTGAATAGATGAATCTGAGATTGTGTGATGCATATCGTATAATCATACCGATGGATACTTGAGATGACATTGGAGTATCCAGGTGACATGAGGGTTTTGGTTGATTTGTATCTTAAGGTGTTATTCTAGTACGAACTCTATGATAGATCGAACGGAAAGAATAGCTTCATGTTATTTTACTACGGACTCTTGAATAGATCGATCAGAAAGGATAACTTTGAGGTGGTTTTGTACCCTACCATAATCTCTTCATTTGTTCTCCGCTATTAGTGACTCTTTGTTGCATGTTGAGGGATTATTATACGATCCAATTATGTTATTATTGTTGAGAGAACTTGCACTAGTGAAAGTATGAACCCTAGGCCTTGTTTCGAAGCATTGCAATACCGTTTGTGCTCTCTTTTATCATTATTTACCTTGCTGTTTTTATATTTTCAGATTACAAAAACCTATATCTACCATCCATATTGCACTTGTATCACCATCTCTTCGCCAAACTAGTGCACCTATACAATTTACCATTGTATTGGGTGTGTTGGGGACACAAGAGACTCTTTGCTATTTGGTTGAAGGGTTGTTTGAGAGAGACCATCTTCATCCTACGCCTCCCACGGATTGATAAACCTTAGGTCATCCACTTGAGGGGAATTTGCTACTGTTCTACAAACCTCTGCACTTGGAGGCCCAACAACGTCTACAAGAAGAAGGTTGTGTAGTAGACATCATCTCTCACTAAATTTCAAGGTATAATTATTCTCCCTGAGTATGCACCGTTGCTACAGTTCGTCATGCCGAGACACCACGTGATGATCAGGTGTGATAAGCTCTACGTTCACATACAACGGGTGCAAGCCAGTTTTGCACACGCAGAATACTCGGGTTAAACTTGACGAGCCTAGCATATGCAGATATGGCCTCGGAACACTGAGACCGAAAGGTCGAGCGTGAATCATATAGTAGATATGATCAACATAGTGATGTTCACCATTGAAAACTACTCCATCTCACGTGATGATTGTACATGGTTTAGGTGATATGGATCACGTGATCACTTAGATGATTAGAGAGATGTCTATCTAAGTGGGAGTTCTTTAGTAATATGATTAATTGAACTTTAATTTATCTTGAACTTAGTTCTTGATAGTATTTTGCATGTCTATGTTGTTGTCGATAAATGGCCCGTGATGTTGTTCCGTTGAATTTTAATGCGTTCCTAGAGAAAGCTAAGTTGACAGATGATGGTAGCAATTACAAGGACTGGGTCCGTAACTTGAGGATTATCCTCATTGCTGCACAGAAGAATTACGTCCTAGAAGCACTGCTAGGTGCCAAACCTGCTGCAGGAGCAACTCCAGATGTTATGAACACCTGGCAAAGCAAAGCTGATGACTACTCGATAGTTCAGTGTGCCATGCTTTACGGCTTAGAACCGGGACTTCAACGACGTTTTGAACATCATGGAGCATATGAGATGTTCCAGGAGTTGAAGTTAATATTTCAAGAAAATTCCTGGATTGAGAGATATGAAGTCTCCAATAAGTTCTACAGCTGCAAAATGGAGGAGAATAGTTGTGTCAGTGAACATATACTCAGAATGTCTGGGTACTACAACCACTTGACTCAACTGGGAGTTAATCTTCCTGATGATAGTGTCATTGACAGAGTTCTTCAATCACTGCCACCAAGCTACAAGAGCTTCGTGATGAACTATAATATGCAAGGGATGGATAAGACAATTCCCGAGCTCTTTGCAATGCTAAAGACTGCAGAGGTAGAAATCAAGAAGGAGCATCAAGTGTTGACGGTCAACAAGACCACCAGTTTCAAGAAGAAGGGCAAAGGGGAGAAGGGGAACTTCAAAAAGAATAGCAAGCAAGTTGCTGCTCAAGTGAAGAAGCCCAAGTCTGGACCTAAGCTTGAGAGTGAGTGTTTCTACTACAAAGGGACTAGTCACTGGAAGCAGAACTGCCCCAAGTATTTGGCGGATAAGAAGGGTGGCAAAGTGAAAGGTATATTTGATATACATGTTACTGATGTGTACCTTACTAATGCTCGCAGTAGCACCTGGGTATTTGATACTAGTTCTGTTGCTAATATTTGCAACTCGAAATAGGGGCTACGGATTAAGTGAAGATTGGCTAAGGACGAGGTGACGATGCGCGTGGGAAATGGTTCCAAAGTCAATGTGATCGCCGTCGTCACGCTACCTCTACATCTACCTTCGGGATTAGTTTTAGACCTGAATAATTGTTATTTCGTCCCAGCGTTAAGCATGAACATTATATCTGGATCTTGTTTGATGTGAGATGGTTATTCATTTAAATCAGAGAATAATGGTTGTTCTATTTATATGAGTAATATCTTTTATGGTCATGCACCTTTGATGAGTGCCCTATTTTTACCAAATCTTGATAGTAGTGATACACATGTTCATAGTATGTAACGCCCTCGATGCGGCTATATCTCCCACATGTCGAAGCACAACTTAGAGGCATAACCGCATTGAAAGCAATGTCGCAAGTGAGGTAATCTTCACACAACCCATGTAATACATAAGGGAAAGAGATACATGCTACGTCTTGAGCTTGCGTTGGTTTTCCCCGAAGAGGAAGGGATGATGCAGCAGAGTAGCGTAAGTATTTCCCTCAGTTTTTGAGAACCAAGGTATCAATCTAGTAGGAGCCCACGCTCAAGTCCCTCGTACCTGCACAAAGCGATAGCTACTCGCAACCAACGCGATTAGGGGTTGTCAAGCCCTTCACGGTCACTTACGAGAGTGAGATCTGATAGATAGAATATTTTTGGTATTTTTGATATAAGGATGCAAAGTAAAAAGTAAAAGCAAAGTAAATAGCAAAACAATATAAAAGTGATGGAGATTGATATGATGAGAATAGACCCGGGGGTCATAGTGGCTTCTCTCAAGAGCATAAGTATTCTACGGTGGGTGAACAAATTACTGTTGAGCAATTGATAGAATTGTGCATAATTATGAGAATATCTAGGCATGATCATGTATATAGGCATCACGTCCGTGACAAGTAGATCGAAACGATTCTGCATCTACTACTATTACTCCACTCATCGACTGCTATCCAGCATGCATCTAGAGTATTAAGTTAAAAACAGAGTAACGCCTTACGCAAGATGACATGATGTAAAGAGATAAATTCATGCAATATGAAATAAACCCCATCTTGTTATCCTCGATGGCAACGATACAATACGTGCCTTGCTGCCCCTTCTGTCACTGGGTAAGGACACCGCAAGATCGAACCCAAAGCTAAGCACTTCTCCCATGGCAAGAACTACCAATCTAGTTGGCCAAACCAAATGGATAATTCGAAGAGACTTGCAAAGATAACCAATCATGCATAAAAGAATTCAGAGAAGATTCAAATATTATTCATAGATAGACTTGATCATAAACCCACAATTCATCGATCTCAACAAACACACCGCAAAAAGAAGATTACAACGAATAGATCTCCACAAGAGAGGGGGAGAACTTTGTATTGAGATTCAAAGAGAGAGAAGAAGCCATCTAGCTACTAACTATGGACCTGAAGGTCTGAGGTAAACTACTCACACTTCATCGGAGGGGCTAGGATGATGTAGAAGCCCTCCGTGATGACGGCCCTCTTCTGGCGGAGCTCCGGAACAGGCCCCAAGATGGGATCTCGTGGATACAGAAAGTTGCGGCAGTGGAATTAGGGTTTTGGCTCCTGGTCTGATCATTTGGGGGTACGTGTGTATATATAGGAGGAAGGAGTACGTCGGTGGAGCACCGAGGGGCCCACGAGGCAGGGGGCGTGCCCCCTCCCTAGTGACCACCTCTTTGATCCCTTGCAGTAGGGTCCAAGTCTCCTGGATCATGTTCGGTGAGTAAATCACGTTTCCGAAGATTTTATTCCATTTGGACTCCGTTTGATATTTTGTTTATCCGAAACACTGAAATAGGAAAAAAAACAACAATTCTGGGCTCGGCCTCCGGTTAATAGGTTACTCCCAAAAATAATATAAAAGTGAAAAATAAAGCCCAATATAGTCCAAAACAGTAGATAATATAGCATGGAGCGATCGAAAATTATAGATACGTTGGAGACGTATCAGGCATCCCCAAGCTTAATTCATGTTTGTCCTCGAGTAGGTAAATGATAAAAAGAGAATTTTTGATGCGGAGTGCTACTTGGCATAATTTCAATGCAAATCTTCTTAATTGTGGTATGAATATTCAGATTAGAAAGATTCAAGACAAAAGTTTATATTGACATAGAAAATAATAATACTTCAAGCATACTAACAAAGCAATTATGTCTTCTCAAAATAACATGGCCAAAGAAAGTTATCCCTACAAAATCATATAGTCTGGCTATGATCCATCTTCCCCACACAAAGTATTTAAATCATGCACAACCCCGATGACAAGCCAAGCAATTTTTTCATACTCTAACTTTTTCAAAACTTTTTCAATCTTCACGCAATACATGAGCATGAGCCATGGATATAGCACTATAGGTGGAATAGAATGGTGGTTTTGGAGAAGACAAAAAGGGAGAAGATAGTCTCACATCAACTAGGCGTATCAACGGGCTATGGAGATGCCCATCAATAGATATCAATGTGAGTGAGTAGGGATTGCCATGCAACGGATGCACTAGAGCTATAAATGTATGAAAGCTCAACAAAAGAAACTAGTGGGTGTGCATCCAACTTGCTTGCTCACGAAGACCTAGGGCAATTTGAGGAAGCCCATCATTGGAATATACAAGCCAAGTTCTATAACATAAAATTCCCACTAGTGTATGAAAGTGACAACATATGAGACTCTCTATATGAAGAACATGGTGCTACTTTGAAGCACAATATATGAGACTTGCTATATCATAGTGCTACTTTGAAGCACAAGTGTGGAAAAAAGGATAGTAGCATTGCCCCTTTTTTTGGGCCTTCTTTTTTTCTTTGGCCTTTCTTTTTTTTGGACAATTCTCTATTGAATGATGATCATCACACTTCTATTTATTTACAACTCAGTGATTACAACTCGATACTAAAACAAAGTATGACTCTATATGAATGCCTCCGGCGGTGTACCGGGATATGCAATGAATCATGAGTGACAAGTATGAAAGAATTATGAACGGTGGCTTTGCCACAAATACTATGTCAACTACATGATCATGCTAAGCAATATGACAATGATGGATATGTCATGATGAACTAGATGGTGGAAAGTTGCATGGCAATATATCTCGGAATGGCTATGGAAATGCCATAATAGGTAGGTATGGTGGCTGTTTTGAGGAAGGTATATGGTAGGTGTATGATACCGGCGAAAGGTGCGCGGTATTAGAGAGGCTAGCAAGGGTGGAAGGGTGAGAGTGCGTATAATCCATGGACTTAACATTAGTCATAAAGAACTCATGTACTTATTGAAAAAATTTAGAAGTTATTAAAGCAAAGTATTATGCGCATGCTCCTATGGGGATAGATTGGTAGGAAAAGACCATCACTCGTCCCCGACCGCCACTCATAAGGAAGACAATAAATAAATAAATCATGCTCCGACTTCATCACATAACGGTTCACCATACGTGCATGCTACAGGAATCACAAACTTCAACACAAGTATTCTTTAAATTCACAACTACTCAACTAGCATGACTTTAATATTATCACCTCCATATCTCAAAACAATTATCATGCTTCAATCTTTTCTTAGTATTCAACACACTCAAAAGAAAGTTTCACAAATCCTGAATACCAAGCATATTATTATTAAGCAAATTACCATGCTATTAAGAGACTCTCAAATTAATTTAAGTGAAGCATGAGAGATCAATAGTTTCTTTAAAATGAATCCACCACCGTGCTCTAAGAGATCTAAGTGAAGCACATAGAGCAAAATTATCTAGCTCAAAGGATATAAGTGAAGCACATAGAGCAAAATTATCTAGCTCAAAGGATATAAGTGAAGCACATAGAGCAAAATTATCTAGCTCAAAGGATATAAGTGAAGCACATAGAGTATTCTATCAAATTTTAATTCATGTATGGCTCTCTCAAAAGGTGTGTACAGCAAGGATGATTGTGGGATACTAACAAACAAATACACAAATAATACAAGATGCTCCAAGTAAAACACATATCATGTTGGTGAATAAAAATATAGCTCCAAGTAAATTACCGATGGAAGTGGACGAAAGAGGGGATGTGTAACGCCCCGAGACCGATGTGCCTGGTGTCATCCAGTTATTTGCTATCGTTGCCATGTCTTTTGCTTGCGTGTTGCATTTTATCATGTCATCATGTGCATTGCATGATCATGTTTTCAAAACTTGCATCTGTCTCGACCTCCCCGTTCTTTCTATTGTCTGTTCTTAGCCCAGACACACTTGCACGCGCCCGCGGCATGTCCGAAATAGTATTTTATAAGTGGCCAGAAAATGTTCTCGGAATGGGTTGAAAGTTGGCATGTGGTGTTGTTATGTTGTTAGTAGATCGCCTGCCAAGTTTCATCGCATTCGGAGCTCGTTTGATTGCCCAACCGTTAAACTATAGCGGCATTATAGCGGGTCAAACGTCGGACATTTTCGGTCTCCGAAAACAGTCGCCGGGCCTTCTCTCTTCCCTTTTCTCAGCCTGAGGCCTTCTGCACAGTCCACTACCTACCGCCAGGCCCAACCTAACCTCTCTCGTTAGGCCGCGGCCCTCCTCCCACGTGCGTCCGAAATCGGTCCCGGACCCGACCCGGACAGTCGTCACCGTTGGATCTGGAACATCCCCAAACATCTACAAAATATCACCGTTTCCTTATTTGGGCTACCTAAGCTATTTTTTCCGTCCGATTACGATCAAAGGGACAAGATAGCCCCTAGCCTAACCTACCCGCTATATATATTAGTCTATCCGATGACCAAATCCCTAATTTCTAGGGATCCTACCCTAGCGTCGCCGCCCACTTGCTCCTCAATTTCAGCACCAGGCCAATCACCTCGCTCCGACCATCTCCCTTGATTTGCACCGCCGCCCAACCACTGCAAAGCCAAAGCCTCCTCCTTTCCGATCCAGACAGCTAGTTACCTCCCTCCCAATTTTTCAGCGCCGACCATTTTCCCTGCCAAGATCCATCCATCCAACCACCAGCCAACACTCGATCCAGGTTGGATCGAGGCCTTGACCTCGCTCGCCTCAGCCCCGAGCGAACTGCAGCCAGCCGTGCCTCCTCGTCGGCAACGAGATCCTCCAGCAGGACCCCGTAGGCCGCGCCCTCCATCGACTCGGCTGCCGGCGACCACGTCCAGGACCGGCCTTGTCCTGCTCCTCTCCTCCCTGTCTCTTTTCCTCCCCGTGCATCTCTCTCATGATCTCTCTCTCTGTACTTCATCGCTGCAGGAATGGCCGCCACTCGCGGAAGCCGCCAACGTCTGCCTCTGGCCAGTGTCGCCCATCTCCCTCCGCCTCGCCGCGCCCGTCCCTTGCATCCCCTTTGAGTCCAGCCATGGAAGCCGCCACCGCATGGAGATCCAAGTCGTCGGCCTGCCTCCACTTTGTTCCGGTAGAGAACGGGACCCCTGCTACCTCCCACGACCTGATCCGGCCTCCCAGACGCCCTGCACCCTCGGGCCATCGCAGGACCTCCTTCCCCCACGCCAAGTTCGCCGTCGTCGGCCTCTGCTTCCCCAGCCTCGAGCAGCAGCTCCGTGCGAGCGAGCGCCCTATTGACTTGGTCCAGCGCCAGCGCGGCCGGCCTCCAAGCACCAGCGCACCACTGTCTCGCTCCCTTTGACCATCGCCTGGGCCGCATCCTGCAAGCCGGCCCAGCAGCCGCACCCAGAAGGCCTCCTGGCACCTCTCCACAGTACTGGGCCGAAGCCCATGGTGAGGCCCCAGCGCCTCCTTTGTATTTTTTTCCTTTATTCCCTGTTGGGCCTCTGCTTAGTTTCAGTACGTTATGTTTTTTTTCCTGCATGCGATTTTAGCCTTTATCCAGAGATTTGTCAGTTTTACAGTTTAGCCCTCATACATCCTGCATTTTATAACTCTCCAACCGTGCATCAGATTAAAACAAACTTAATATGAAACTTGCTTAGAATTTCATCTAGTTTAATAATATGCAACTTTCATGCATGTTTAAAATGTCT
The DNA here is from genome assembly GCF_018294505.1 of Triticum aestivum. Classification (NCBI taxonomy): domain Eukaryota; kingdom Viridiplantae; phylum Streptophyta; class Magnoliopsida; order Poales; family Poaceae; genus Triticum; species Triticum aestivum. Next base: position 568,760,483 of record NC_057803.1, read on the forward strand.
AGAATTCTGTTTGTTTAAATTTGCTCCTATGTCATGTTAAAATGGTTTAATTCATAACTAAATAACCGTAGCTCTAAACCTAATAAACTTTATATGTAAATGGGGTAGAATTTTGCCTAGTTTAACATGGTGGCATAATCTTTGCATGTTTAACAACTATAAAATATGGTTTAGGGCAGATCAGTACCAAACCTAATATATGCATATGAGGAGTTTCCGGACTTGTTGTTTTGTTGTTCCGGCCTCATTTAAACTTGCCTAGATTAGATAGTTTCATCATGCTTCACCTCTTGCCATGCTAACAACATTTAATCTTGTTGGGTACATAAACGAGAGAGAACTAAATAAGTCATGTGGTGTTTTCTTCAATATGTAACTCCGTTGCATAATGAGCTCCACTTAATTTGTAGTATTGTTTGTGCATTTTGCCATGCCATGCCTCTTTAAACCGGACATGCATCATACTTGTTTGCACATCGTGCCATGCTTATGTGATGATTGTTTACTATGTTGTTTGCTTTCTTTCCGGTGTACTTCTTCTCGGTAATCCGGTAACGTCGTGTTTGTGAGGACCCGTTTGTCTATGTTCGTTTGTCTTCTTCATGGACTCGTTCTTCTTCCTTGCGGGATTTCAGGCAAGATGACCATACCCTCGAAATCACTTATATCTTTGCTTGCTAGTTGCTCGCTCTTTTGCTATGCCTATGCTGCGATACCTACCACTTGCTTATCATGCCTCCCATATTGTTGAACCAAGACTCTAACCCACCTTGTCCTAGCAAACCATTGTTTGGCTATGTTATCGCTTTGCTCAGCCCCTCTTATAGCGTTGTTAGTTGCAGGTGAAGATTGAAGTTTGTTCCTTGTTGGAACATGGAGATGTTGTTCCTTGTTGGAACATGTTTACTTGTTGGGATATCACAATATCTCTTATTTAATTAATGCATCTATATACTTGGTAAAGGGTGGAAGGCTCGGCCTTTTGCCTGGTGTTTTGTTCCACTCTTGCCGCCCTAGTTTCCGTCATATCGGTGTTATGTTCCCGGATTTTGCGTTCCTTACGCGGTTGGGCTATAATGGGAACCCCTTGACAGTTCGCCTTGAATAAAACTCTTCCAGCAATGCCCAACATTGGTTTTATCATTCGCCACCTAGCCTCTTTTTCCCTTGGGTTCCGCGGACTCAAGGGTCATCTTATTTTAAACCCCCCTGGGCCAGCGCTCCTCTGAGTGTTGGTCCAACTGAGCTGCCTGCGGGGCCACCTTGGGGAAACTTGAGGTTTGGTTTTACTCGTAGCTAGTCTCATCTAAGTGTGCCCTGAGAATGAGATATGTGCAGCTCCTATTGGGATTTGTCGGCACATTCGGGCGGTGTTGCTGGACTTGTTTTATCTTTGTCGAAGTGTCTTGTAGAACCGGGATGCCGAGTCTGATCAGAATGTCTCGGGAGAAGATTTATCCTTCGTTGACCATGAGAGCTTGTGATGGGCTAAGCTGGGACACCCCTGCAGGGATTTGAACTTTCGAAAGCCGTGCCCGCGGTTATGGGCAGATGGGAACTTGTTAACGTCCGGTTGTAGAAAACCTAAAGTTGACCTTATTTAAAATACATCAACCGCGTGTGTAACCATGATGGTCTCTTTCTGGCGGAGTCCGGGAAGTGAACACGATGTTGGAGTTATGCTTGACGTAAGTTGTTCTAGGATCACTTCTTGATCATAGTTTCTCGTCCGTGCTTTGCCTTCTCTTCTCGCTCTCATTTGCGTATGTTAGCCACCATAAATGCTAGTCGCTTGCTGCAGCTCCACCTTATACCTTTTACCCTTCCTATAAGCTTAAATAGTCTTGATCGCGAGGGTGTGAGATTGTTGAGTCCCCGTGACTCACAGATACTTCCAAAACCAGCTTGCAGGTGCCATTGAACCGTGCAGATGACGCAACCAAGCTCAAGGAGGAGCTCGATGAAGATCTTGCCCTTTGTGTTGTTTCGTTCTAGTTGATCAGTAGTGGAGCCCAGTTGGGGTCGATCGGGGATCTATGTAGCATTTGGGGTAGTCTTCTTTTATTTTGGCTCCATAGTCGGGCCCTGATTGTATTTGGATGATGTAATGCTTTACTCATGTATTTGTGTGAAGTGGCGATTGTAAGCCAACTATGTATCTTTTCCCTTATTGTATTACATGGGTTGTTTGTGAAGATTACCTCACTTGCAACATTGCTTTCAATGCGGTTATGGCTCTAAGTCGTGCTTCGACACGTGGGAGATATAGCCGCATCGAGGGTGTTACAAGTTGGTAATCAGAGCCTTCCCCGACCTTAGGAGCCCCCACTGCTTGATCGAATTAGCTGACGTTGTTGAGTCTAGAAAAATGTTTTGAGTTAATTAGGAATTATATATCGGAGAGTTAGGAATTCTTTTTACTCCCCAGTCCCTTCATCGCTCTGGTAAGGCATCCTAACCTAGAGTTTTGACTCTTCTCTTCTCAAATTTCACTAAATTGTTTTTTAGGATCACGTGGGTATCTTGGAATCGTTCCGATGGTTTTGTGATGAGAACATTGTTCTTGGTGCCTCCTGTCATTTAGGGGTTGTGGCAGTGTCCCGGGGAGTTGAGCTCCGAGGTGTTCTCATCACAATTTTATCGTTGCAGTTCTGGAATACCTGAGTTTAGTTCGCCGACATCGAAAATCTCTTTTATGCAGTTGTTGGTGAGATAACCTCGACGCCACCCAGTACTGGGGCGGGAGTTCGGGAGTATTGCCATAACTTGTATAACGGATGCTTTTCGAAGGTTGAGGTAGACGATTTCCGAAGGTTTCTTGGTTATGTGTTGAAGGATGGATACAGCTGGATGTAGGATTTGCTAGATTTGGGTGAGATATTATGCTTCCCCTGTATCCCCAACACCTGATTGCATAACCAGAAAATTTCGAGAGTTTATAAGTGGGAATTCAAGTAGCTCTTAGGATATATTTCCGACAGATGCATGATATGAAATTGGGGTTCGACGTCTAGTGGTCCGCCTATCCACGGTTGGTTTTACAGTGGTCTCGTTGTGTCTTAAAGAGTCCTTGGCTATGCCGACTCGGGGATGCTTCGTATGTCATGTGCACTGCCTTGTACATGATGGTGCTGTACGATCGAGCCCGTGTAGGCCCCACCACGAAAACTTCGGACGAAATCTCTATCATATGTTTGTTCCGGCTTATTCTGCAAGCTAATCCTTTGTTTTTGTTTTTGAGTTGGGGTATTCAAGTTGCTTCGAAGTCAAATGTTGATTCCATACCTTTTCCTAAGCGGTGTTCTCATACCCCGATGTGAATACTAATCCTTCATGATAATCGAGATTGGCATGTCAATCCTTTTCAACCGGTGTGTCTCTCTTCAAGTGGATCCGTTCATTTTCAACTTTCACAAGATCCAATCTCAGTTTTCTCAACGGTGTTCGTTTCATCCGTCCCAAGTTGTCTTTGTTTTTTCCCACCCACCCACCCCCCCTTTTTCTTCGAGGACTCGGATTTCTTAATCAAGTATCATCTTATTGATGGGAAGCCTCTCCATTCCCTTTTCCGTTAATGTTCTTATCTGGTGATTCTCATGAAGATTCTAACGGAGCTTCAAGTTCGTCACTCTTCACTCGTTCTCTTCTCCGGTGGATTCAAATCAAGCTTTCGGTGTTTGATCATATTCTTTTCCTTATTTCAAATACCTTCTCATACCGGTGCACCTCATAATATTTCACTTCTCGCTATTCATTTGTTCGGGAGTGCTGAAGATATCTCAGAAGGCTCGTCTTGTCTTTCAAGATCAGTTCAACCTATTTCGAGGTTGTTATCTCATTCTAGCCATTTAAATCTTACTGGTGCATTCTCTCTTTTAAATCGTTCTACGGAGTTTCTTTTGAGTGGGCCCTAACCCACAGGTCATTTTCCAGGATCTTACCTGACTCTTCTTATTTTCCTAGAGCTATCCTCAAATTTCTTTTCGAAGTTTGACGTAAGAATGATTTATCATCAGTTAAATGTCTTTCTCCAAGATCTTTCAAATTCATTTCATTGTTGATTCAACTTTTATATTCTTCTTTATTCCGGTGTGCCTCAATAACTCTTGGTGGTGTTTCTCGTTGTCATTCTCATCTTTTGAAGACTGAAGAAGAGTGTTTCCTCCATATCTTGCCCCATTCTCGGAAATCATCTCATAATTGTTTTTGATTGTAAGAATCCTTTTCACCCTTCCGGAGCAATTCAAGAGTCTTCTCAGTTTGTTTATCCGGAGCCCATCATCTAAGATTTATTCATTCTCAGCTTTCAGTTATCATTCTCCAATCTTACCGGTGCATCATTGAAATATTCTCTATTCAGTTCGTGATCCCTTCGTTCTCATGTATCTAGTTTGTCTCAAGAACCTTCGTTCATTTGCTAATTCTTACCGGTGATTCACCCCTACTTCGATTATTTTCAATTCTTATGGTGGTCCGTTCAAGAGTTCTTTTCCTTGGTCACCATATCAATTTATTCGTTGTTTCAACCCTTCCGGTGGTTCGTTCAATACCTTCTCAAGTTTGCATTATATCTCTCTTAATCCTTCCAACGGGAATAAGTTGTTTGCAATCTGTTGCTTGTCATAATTTTAAATTGGTGAAGGATACGCATAACATAATTCTTATTCCTGCTTCATCCAACTGTTTAATTCCTTATTTTGGAGGTTCACCAAATTCTTGGTTTCTATTGTTTCATCTTTTCTTTTCCGGAGTTCCAAGCTGTCTCAAATATATCGTCGCGAAGGTCCATCTAATCATTGCAAGGTTTCACCTTGTGTTTCAACTTCTCTTTCCTTCCGTTTGATCTTCCTTTTGTTTTCCGGAGTTCTTCATGGAGGCTCAACATGATGGTTCATCAAGGACTTAATCCGTTCTCGAAACATCCATCAAGATTATTTTCAGAGGAGTTCAAGCATTCTTCTTCTTGTAATCCGGAGTGCAATTCTTCCTTCCGTACCATTGGAGGTGATATTACGTCATTCTTGATAATTTGAGTTCATGTTCCATGATTCACATGTTGTTAAGAATGAGATATATTAAATCCATCAACCTCTTCGTTGGAGTTATCTTGGGTTATATTTCACCTAAAGCTTTCCCTAGGGATTTGTTATTATTTATGGTGACTATAAATGATCCAAGTTCTTCATTTATCCTCCCGGTGAAATAAGTTTCTCGTCTCCTTATTCATATCAATCCAATTCTTTTTCCCGTGAGTGGCAGGTTTTCATCTCTTAATTTGAGATGTACTCCACAAGACCAGATCAAGCTTATCCTTTCGTTGTTGGTTTTCCAACAACTCCGCTCGACCCGTCTCCTAAGGATGCCTTCTCAAGCTCTTTTGTGGCATAAGATGGCATTTTCTTCTCCATTCTTTTATTTCAATTATCTATCTTCTATTCTTTCTTCCGGAGGCCTTGTGACGTTGCTCTTTTCAATCATCATCTCAAATTTTGAAGATCATGTTTTTCTTTTCGTGCTTATCCTTTTAACCGGAGTGTTGTGCCCTCTGCTCAAGTTCCCTCATCTTATCAAGTTCTTATTCAATCCCTTTCCTTTTCAATCGAAGTTCTGCTCGAAGTTGTTCTTCCTTGTTCATCTTTTCTAATGGAATGTTTTCAACTTCACTTATCTCCGTTGTAATATTTTCTCGAGTTGGCTTAACCTTTTCAAGGTTCTGTGGTTTCACTCATTTGTCAAAGGAGCAACTTAGTTTTACCTCTTCTTTATCACTTCCGTTTTCCCTCCGGTGTCATTCTAGATCTTGGGATGAGATCCTCTCGTAGTGGTGGAGTGTTGTAACGCCCCGAGACCGATGTGCCAGGTGTCGTCCAGTTATTTGTTGTCGTTGCCATGTCTTTTGCTCGCATGTTGCATTTTATCATGTCATCATGTGCATTGCATCATCATGTTTTCAAAACCTGCATCTGTCCCGACCTCCCCGTTCTTTCCATTGTCCGTTCTGAGCCCAGACACACTTGCACGCGCCCTCGGCATGTCCGAAATAGTATTTTATAAGTGGCCAGAAAATGTTCTCGGAATGGGTTGAAAGTTGGCATGTGGTGTTGTTATGTTGTTAGTAGATCGCCTGCCAAGTTTCATCGCATTCGGAGCTCGTTTGATTGCCCAACCGTTAAACTATAGCGGCATTATAGCCGGTCAAACGTCGGACGTTTTCGGTCTCCGGAAACAGTCGCCGGGCCTTCTCTCTTCCCTTTTATCAGCCTGAGGCCTTCTGCACAGTCCACTACCTACCTCCAGGCCCAACCTAACCTCTCCCGTCAGCCCGCAGCCCTCCTCCCGCGTGCGCCCGAAATCGGTCCCGGACCCGACCCGGATAGTCGTCACCGTTGGATCTGGAACATCCCCAAACATATACAAAATATCATCGTTTCCTTATTTGGGCTACCTAAGCTATTTTTTCCGTCCAATTATGATCGGAGGGACGAGATAGCCCCTAGCCTAACCTACCCGCTATATATATTAGTCTATTCGATGACCAAATCCCTAATTTCTAGGGATCCTACCCTAGCGCCGCCGCCCACTTGCTCCTCAATTTCAGCGCCAGGCCAATCACCTCGCTCCGACCATCTGCCTCGATTTGCGCCGCCGCCCAACCACTGCAAAGCCGAAGCCTCCTTCTTCCCGATCCAGACAGCTAGTTACCTCCCTCCCAATTTTTCAGCGCCGACCATTTTCCCTTCCAAGATCCATCCATCCAACCACCAGCCAGCACTCGATCCAGGTTGGATCGAGGCCTTGACCTCGCTCGCCTCAGCCCCGAGCGAACCGCAGCCAGCCGTGCCTCCTCGTCGGCAACGAGATCCTCCAGCAGGACCCCGCAGGCCGCGCCCTCCATCGACTCGGCTGCCGGCGACCACGTCCAGGACCGGCCTTGTCCTGCTCCTCTCCTCCCTGTCTCTTTTCCTCCCCGTGCGTCTTTCTCACGATCTCTCTCTCTCTGTACTTCATCGCTGCAGGAATGGCTGCCGCTCGTGAAAGCTGCCAACGTCTGCCTCTGGCCAATGTCGCCCATCTCCCTCTGCCTCGCCGCGCCCGTCCCTTGCGTCCCCTTCGAGTCCAGCCATGGAAGCCGCCACCGCATGGAGATTCAAGTCGCCGGCCTGCCTCCACTTTGTTCCGGTAGGGAACGGGACCCCTGCTACCTCCCGCGACCCGATCCGGCCTCCCAGACGCCCTGCACCCTCGGGCCACCGCAGGACCTCCTTCCCCCACGCCAAGTTCGCCATCGCCGGCCTCTGCTTCCCTAGCCTCGAGCAGCAGCTCCGTGCGAGCGAGCGCCCCGTTGACTTGGTCCAGTGACAGCGCGGCCGGCCTCCAAGCACCAGCGCACCGCTGTCTCGCTCCCTTTGACCATCTCCTGGGCCGCATCCTGCAAGCCGGCCCAGCAGCCGCACCTAAAAGGCCTCCTCGCACCTCTCCGCAGTACTGGGCCGAAACCCATGGTGAGGCCCCAGCGCCTCCTTTGTATTTTTTTTTCTTTATTCCCTGTTGTGCCTGTGCTTAGTTTCAGTCCGTTATGTTTTTTTCCTTCCTTCGATTTTAGCCTTTATCCAAAGATTTGTCAGTTTTACAGTTTAGCCCTCATACATCCTGCATTTTATAACTCTCCAACCGTGCATCGGATTAAAACAAACTTAATATGAAACTTGCTTAGAATTTCATCTAGTTTAATAATATGCAACTTTCATGCATGTTTAAAATGTCTAAAATGTTGTTTGTTTAAATTTGCTCCTATGTCATGTTAAAATGGTTTAATTCATAACTAAGTAACCGTAGCTCCAAACCTAATAAACTTTATATGTAAATGGGGTAGAATTTTGCCTAGTTTAACATGGTGGCATCGTCTTTGCATGTTTAACAACTATAAAATATGGTTTAGGGAAGATCAGTACCAAACCTAATATATGCATATGAGGAGTTTTCGGACTTGTTGTTTTGTTGTTCCGGCCTCATTTAAACTTGCCTAGATTAGATAGTTTCATCATGCTTCACCTCTTGCCATGCTAACAAAATTTAATCTTGTTGGGTACATAAACGAGAGAGAACTAAATAAGTCATGTGGTGTTTTCTTCAATATGTAACTCCGTTGCATAATGAGCTCCACTTAATTTGTAGTATTGTTTGTGCATTTTGTCATGCCATGCCTCTTTAAACCGGACATGCACCATACTTGTTTGTGCATCATGCCATGCTTATGTGATGATTGTTTACTATGTTGTTTGCTTTCTTTCCGGTGTACTTCTTCTCGGTAATCCAGTAACGTCGCGTTTGTGAGGACCCGTCTGTCTATGTTCGTTTGTCTTCTTCATGGACTCGTTCTTCTTCCTTCCGGGATTTCAGGCAAGATGACCATACCCTCGAAATCACTTCTATCTTTGCTTGCTAGTTGCTCGCTCTTTTGCTATGCCTATGTTGCGATACCTACCACTTGCTTATCATGCCTCCCATATTGTTGAACCAAGCCTCTAACCCACCTTGTCCTAGCAAACTGTTGTTTGGCTATGTTATCGCTTTGCTCAGCCCCTCTTATAGTGTTGTTAGTTGCAGGTGAAGATTGAAGTTTGTTCCTTGTTGGAACATGGAGATGTTGTTCCTTGTTGGAACGTGTTTACTTGTTGGGATATCACAATATCTCTTATTTAATTAATGCATCTATATACTTGGTAAAGGGTGGAAGGCTGGGCCTTTTGCCTGGTGTTTTGTTCCACTCTTGCCGCCCTAGTTTCCGTCATATCGGTGTTATGTTCCCGGATTTTGCGTTCCTTACGCGGTTGGGCTATAATGGGAACCCCTTGACAGTTCGCCTTGAATAAAACTCTTCCAGCAATGCCCAAAATTGGTTTTACCATTCGCCACCTAGCCTCTTTTTCCCTTGGGTTCCGCGGACTCAAGGGTCATCTTATTTTAAATCCCCTGGGCCAGTGCTCCTCTGAGTGTTGGTCCGACTGAGCTGCCTGCGGGGCCACCTCGGGGCAACTTGAGGTTTGGTTTTACTTGTAGCTAGTCTCATCTGAGTGTGCCCTGAGAACGAGATATGTGCAGCTCCTATCGGGATTTGTCGGCACATTCGGGCGGTGTTGCTGGACTTATTTTATCTTTGTCGAAGTGTCTTGTAGAACCGGGATGCCGAGTCTAATCAGAATGTCTCGGGAGAAGGTTTATCCTTCGTTGACCGTGAGAGCTTGTGATGGGCTAAGTTGGGACACCCCTGCAGGAATTTGAACTTTCAAAAGCCGTGCCCGTAGTTATGGGCAGATGGGAATTTGTTAACGTCCGGTTGTAGAAAACCTAAAGTTGACCTTATTTAAAATACATCAACCATGTGTGTAACCATGATGGTCTCTTTCCGGCGGAGTCCGGGAAGTGAACACGGTGTTGGAGTTATGCTTGACGTAAGTTGTTCTAGGATCACTTCTTGATCATAGTTTCCCGTCCTTGCTTTGCCTTCTCTTCTCGCTCTCATTTGCGTATGTTACCCACCATAAATGCTAGTCACTTGCTGTAGATCCACCTTATAACTTTTACCCTTCCTATAAGCTTAAATAGTCTTGATCGCGAGGGTGTGAGATTGCTGAGTCCCCGTGACTCACAGATACTTCCAAAACCAGCTTGCAGGTGCCGTTGAACCGTGCAGATGACGCAACCAAGCTCAAGGAGGAGCTCGATGAAGATCTTGCCCTTTGTGTTGTTTCATTCTAGTTGATCAGTAGTGGAGCCCAGTTGGGGTTGATCGGGGATCTATGTAGCATTTGGGGTAGTCTTCTTTTATTTTGGCTCCGTAGTCAGGCCCTGATTGTATTTGGATGATGTAATGCTTTACTCATGTATTTGTGTGAAGTGGCGATTGTAAGCCAACTATTTATCTTTTCCCTTATTGTATTACATGGGTTGTTTGTGAAGATTACCTCACTTGCGACATTGCTTTCAATGTGGTTATGCCTCTAAGTCGTGCTTCGACACGTGGGAGATATAGCCTCATCGAGGGCGTTACAGGATGCCTTCCGGGGCATCCCCAAGCTTTGACTTTTTGGTGTCCTTGGATTATCTTAGGGGTGCCATGGGCATCCCCAAGCTAAGGATCTTGCCACTCCTTGTTCCATGATCCATCAAAAGAATTCACCCAAAACTTGAAAACATCACAACACAAAACTCAAGGTAGAAAACTCGTGAGCTCCGTTAGCGAAAGAAAACAAAAGACCACTTCAAGGTACTGTAATGAACTCATTATTTATTTATATTGGTGTTAAACCTACTATATTCAACTTCTCTATGGATTATAAACTATTTTACTAGCCATAGATTCATCAAAATAAGCAAACAACACACGAAAAACAGAATCTGTCAAAAAAACAGAACAGTCTATAGTAATCTATAGCTAGCGCAAAATCTGGAACCCCAAAAATTCTAAAATAAATTGCTGGACGTGAGGAATTTATCTATTAATCATCTGAAAAAAGAATTAACTAAATAGCACTCTTCAAATAAAAATGACAGTGGTCCTCGTGAGCGCTAAAGTTTCTGTTTTTTACAGCAAGTTCAACAAGACTTTCCCCAAGTCTTCCCAACGGTTCTACTTGGCACAAACACTAATTAAACACAAAAAAACACAACAAAAACATAGGCTAAATAATTTATTTATTAAATAACAGCAAGGATAAACATTGGGTTGTCTCCCAACAAGCGCTTTTCTTTAAAGCCTTATAGCTAGGCATAATATTTCAATGATGCTCACATGAAAGACAAGAATTGAAGCACAAAGAGAGCATCATAGAACACGTGACAAACACATCTAAGTCTAACATACTTCCTATGCATAGGCATCTTATAGGCAAACAAGTTATCAAGACAAGCAAAAACTAGCATATGCAAGGAAGCGGAAAGCAACAATAGCAATCTCAACATAACGAGAGGTAATTTAGTAACATGAAAATTTCTACCACCATATTTTCCTCTCTCATAGTAATTACATGTAGGATCATAAGCAAATTCAACAAAATAGCTATCACATACAATATTTTCAACATGATCCACATGCATGCAAAGTTGACACTCTTCCAAAATAGTGGGATTAACATTAACTAAAGTCATGACTTCTCCAAACCCACTTTTATCAAGATTTTCATAAGATTGAACATTCTCCAAATATGTGGGATATAAAGTTGATACTCTTCCAAACCCACTTTCAATAATATTGCAAACACTATTATCAATCTCATATTCATCATGGGGTTTAAATAAAATTTCAATATCATAAGAAGAATCACCCCAATCATGATCATTACAACAAATAGTAGACATAGCAAAACTAGCATCCCCAAGCTTAGGGTTTCGCATATTATTAGCACAATTGACATCAAGAGAATTTATAATAAAATCATTGCAATCATGCTTTTTATTCAAAGATCTATCATGAGTCACTTCATAAAGCACTTCATCACGATTTTCAGATTTACGGATTTCAGGCAAAAGCTTATAAAGCTAATCTAGTGCATCCAAATCACTAGGAATTGGTTCATCATAATTGGATCCCTTAAAAAGATTGGCAAGCGGATGAGGATCCATAGATCTTAAGTTCTCTGTTTAGTAATAAATAAACAACTATTCCAACCATACGAGCAAACAAGAAACGGGAAAAAGAGGCTAATAGAGAGGGAGGATAGAGAGAGGGAGGGAGAATAAAATGCCAAGGGTGAATTGGGGGGAGAGGAAAACGAGAGGAAAATGGAAAATAATGTAATGCAAGAGATAGGGATTGTGATGGGTACTTGGTATATTGACTTTTTGCCTAGACTCCCCGACAACGGCGCCAGAAATCCTTCTTGCTACGTCTTGAGCTTCGTTGGTTTTCCCTGAAGAGGAAGGGATGACGCAGCAGAGTAGCGTAAGTATTTCCCTCAGTTTTTGAGAACCAAGGTATCAATCCAGTAGGAGCCCACACTCAAGTCCCTCGTACCTACACAAAGCGATAGCTACTCGCAACCAACGCGATTAGGGGTTGTCAAGCCGTTCACGGTCACTTACGAGAGTGAGATCTGATAGATAGAATATTTTTGGTATTTTTGATATAATGATGCAAAGTAAAAAGTAAAATCAAAGTAAATAGCAAAACAATATAAAAGTGATGGATATTGATATGATGAGAATAGACCCCGGGGCCATAGGTTTCACTAGTGGCTTCTCTCAAGAGCATAAGTATTCTACGATGGGTGAACAAATTACTGTTGAGCAATTGATAGAATTGTGCATAATTATGAGAATATCTAGGCATAATCATGTATATAGGCATCACGTCCGTGACAAGTAGATCGAAACGATTCTGCATCTACTACTATTACTCCACTCATCGACTGCTATCTAGCATGCATCTAGAGTATTAAGTTAAAAACAGAGTAACGCCTTAAGCAAGATGACATGATGTAGAGAGATAAATTCATGCAATATGAAATAAACCCCATCTTGTTATCCTCGATGGCAACGATACAATATGTGCCTTGCTGCCCCTTCTGTCACTGGGTAAGGACACCGCAAGATTGAATCCAAAGCTAAGCACTTCTCCCATGGCAAGAACTACCAATCTAGTAGGCTAAACCAAACGGATAATTCGAAGAGACTTGCAAAGATAACCAATCATGCATAAAAGAATTCAGAGAAGATTCAAATATTATTCATAGATAGACTTGATCATAAACCCACAATTCATCGGTCTCAACAAACACACCGCAAAAAGAAGATTACACCGAATAGATCTCCACAAGAGAGGGGGAGAAATTTGTATTGAGATTCAAAGAGAGAGAAGAAGCCATCTAGCTACTAACTATGGACCTGAAGGTCGGAGGTAAACTACTCACACTTCATCGGAGGGGCTAGGATGATGTAGAAGCCCTCCGTGATGACGGCCCTCTTCCGGCGGAGCTCCGAAACAGGCCCCAAGATGGGATCTCATGGATACAGAAAGTTGAGGCGGTGGAATTAGGGTTTTGGCTCCTGGTCTGATCGTTTGGGGGTACGTGTGTATATATAGGAGGAAGGAGTACGTCGGTGGAGCACCGAGGGGCCCACGAGGCAGGGGGCGCGCCCCCCACGCTCATGACCACCTCTTTGATCCCTTGCAGTAGGGTCCAAGTCTCCTGGATCACGTTCGGTGAGAAAATCACGTTTCCGAAGATTTTATTCCGTTTGGACTCCGTTTAATATTCTGTTTATCCGAAACACTGAAATATGCAAAAAAAATAGCAATTCTGGGTTGGGCCTCCGGTTAATAGGTTAGTCCCAAAAATAATATAAAAGTGAAAAATAAATCCTAATATAGTCCAAAACAGTAGATAATATAGCATGGAGAAATCAAAAATTATAGATACGTTGGAGACGTATCAATACATAGTTGGCTTACAATCGCCACTTCACACAATACATGAATAAAGCATTACATCATCCAAATACAATCAAGGTCCGACTATGGAACCAAAAGAAAAGAAGACTACCCCAAAAGCTATACAGATCCCCGATCGTCCCAACTGGGCTCCACTACTAATCGACTGAAACGAAACAACACAAAGGACAAGATCTTCATCGAGCTCCTCCTTGAGCTTGGTTGCGTCACCTGCACGGTTTCATCGGCACCTGCAAACTGGTTTTGGAAGTATCTGTGAGTCACAGGGACTCAGCAAGCTCACACCCTCGCGATTAAGACTATTTAAGCTTATAGGTAGGGTAAAAGGTATGAGGTGGAACTACAACAAGCGACTAGCATATCTGGTGGCTAACATACGCAAATGAGAGCGAGAAGAGAAGGCAAAAGCACGGTCGAGAATCTATGATCAAGAAGTGATCCTAGAATAACCTACGTCAAGCATAACTCCAACACCGTGTTCACTTCCCAGACTCCGCCGAGAAGAGACCATCACGGTTACACACGCGGTTGATGTTTTTTAATTAAGATCAACTTCAGGTTTTCTACAACCGGACATTAACAAATTCCCATCTGCCCATAACCGCGGGCATGGCTTTCGAAAGTTCAAATCCCTGCAGGGGTGTCCCAACCTAGCCCATCACAAGCTCTCACGGTCAACGAAGGATATTCCTTCTCCCAAGACAATCCGATCAGACTCGGCATCCCGGTTACAAGACATCCTCGACAATGGTAAAACAAGTCCAGCAAAGCCACCCAGATGTGCCAACAAATCCCAATAGGAGCTGCACATATCTCGTTCTCAAGGCACACCGGATGAGCAAGGCGTCGGGTAGGCCAGCCCAGAGTTGCCCCTGGTAGCTCCGAACATCGCTCAGTTGGACCAACACTTAGACAAGCACTGGCCCGGGGGGTTAAAATAAAGATGACCCTTGGGCTGGCCTAACCCAAGGGAAAAAGAGGCTAGGTAGCGAATGGTAAAACCAATGTTGGGCCTTGCTGGAGGAGTTTTATTCAAGGCGAACTGTCAAGGGGTTCCCATTATAACCCAACCGTGTAAGGAACGCAAAATCCGGGAACAAAACACCGATAAGACAGAAACTAGGGTGGCAAGAGTGGAACAAAACACCAGGCATAAGGCCGAGCCTTCCACCCTTTACCAAGTATATAGATGCATTAATTAAATAAGAGATATTGTGATATCCCAACAAAATATCCATGTTCCAAACATGGAACAAGATCCAATCTTCACCTGTAACTAACAACGCTATAAGAGGGGCTGAGCAAAGCGGTAACATAGCCAACCAACGGTTTGCTAGGACAAGGTGGGTTAGAGGCTTGGCTCAACAATATGGGAGGCATGATAAGCAAGTGGTAGGTATCGCAGCATAGGCATAGCAAAAGAGCGAGCAACTATCAAGCAAAGATATAAGTGATTTCAAGGGTATGGTCATCTTGCCTGAAATCCCGCAAGGAAGAAGAACGAGTCCATAAAGAAGACAAACGGGCGTAGCCAATGTATCCTCACAAACGCAGCGTTACCGGATTCTCGAGAAGAAGTACACCGGAAAGAAAGCAAACAACATAGTAAAAAATCATCACATAAACATGGCATGATGCACAATCAAGTATGATGCATGTCCGGTTTAATGAAGCATGGCATGGCAACATGCACAAACAATCCTACAAATTAAGTGGAGCTCAATATGCAACTCCGTTGCATATTGACAAAACATCACGTGACTTATTTAGTTCGATCTTGTTTATGTACCCAACAATATTAAATGTTGTTAAACATGGCAAGAGGGTGAAGCATAAGAAAACTACCTATCTAGGCAAGTTTAAATGAGGCCGGAACAACAAACAACAAGTCCGAAAAATCCTCATGTGCATATTATGGTTATGGTACTGTTCTGCCCTAAACACAATTTTAGAGTTGTTAAACATGCAAAGTAAAGCCACCATATTAAACTAGGCATTTTTCTACCCCAGTTACATATAAAGTTTATTAGAAACCGAGCTATGGTTAATTAGTTATGAATTAAAGCATTTTAGCATGTCATAGGAGCAAATTTAAACAAACAACATTTTAAACATTTTAAACATGGATGAAAATTACATATTATTAATCTACATATAATTTTAAGCAAGTTTCATATATAAATTATTTTAAATCGATGCACGGTTTGTGAGATATTAAATGCATGAACATGGAGAGTTTTTCTATAAAACTGCAGTCTCAGGAATAAATGATAAAATCGCCAAAACGAAAAAAAAAGGCGCAGGCTGAATCTGGTGGGCACTAGGAGCTCACCATGGGCCTAGCCCAGTACGGAAGCAGAGGAGGCCGGCTTAGGCAGCGGTTGGGCCGGCCTGCGTGCTCCCACACGGGCGCTGGATCTGGGCCAGGGGCGCAGGATCTGGTGGCCTAGCAAGGAGGCGAACGGGGCCGAGTGAACGTCCACCTGATTCTGCGCACAACGCAGAGGTCATGGCGGTGACTGCTTGGGGCGAGGCATGGGAGGTTCGGCAGGGCGCAGATCTCCAGGGCGGCGGGCCTGACCGAAAGGAAGCAAGTCAGAGGGGGTGAGGCCCACGGGTGACGAAGACGATGAGAGGACGAGGCGCTGCTGTTCTTGTTCCTGAAGAACTGAAACCGCAGCAGGTTCCTGGCAATGTCGAAGACGATGCAGAGGGGTTTCGGTGGCGGGGTCGACGGGAACCAGCCGGAACGGGTGGAACAGAGCGAGGGGAGGTGCCTTGGTTCAGATCTGGCAAGGGGAGGCGCGGATCGGAGCTCGGAGCAGAGGCGCGGATCCACCTGTTCGAACAAAGAGAGAGGGAACTCGAGGTGAGGAAGAGAGTAAACAGAGGGGAATGAGGAGGAGAGGGCAATGGACTGGCGGTGGTCATCGGCAGCGACGCCGGTCGTCGAGGCGGGGCAGTAGTGCGGTTGGATCGAAGGGAGGAGGTGGAGGCTGCGAGGGGATCGATGGAGGTAGGTGGCGGCGCTGGGTTGGCTCGGGAAAGAGTGAGGGGATCCCGAGGAAGATTTTTGGAGCAGCGGCGGCAGGGAGGGACAAACCTCCTATGTTTTAGGGTTAGGCTAGATTAGGTGAGGTTGGGCTATAAATATAAGGAAAAGAGGGAGTTTGGATCATCCGATCGAAATCGGACGGTTCAGAAAGAATAGGCTAGGGAGTCCAAATAATAAAACGGTGACGTTTTGTAGATGTTTGGGGATGATCCGGGCCCAATGGTGACAACTCCCCGGGTCGGGTTCGGGACAACTTCCGGACGCGCGCAAGGGGTTCGGTGCACTGCGCAGAGAGGGTTTTCGGACCGTGCGATCGCATCGGACGGCTCCGGATGCGAAGAGGGGTAGGTGGATGGACTAGGTGGGCTGTGCCGAGGCTGAGAGGAGAGAAGAGAGAGAGAGGGTCCGACAACGGTTTTCGGAGACCGAAAACGTCCGACGTTAGACCGGCTGTACTGCTACTATAGATATCCGTTAGGGCGTCAAACAGACTCCGAACGCGATGAAACTTGGCGGGCGGTCTACTGACAACAAAACAACACCACACGCCAACTTTAATCCCCTTCCGAGAACATTTTCCGGCCACTTATAAAATAATATTTCGGACGTGCCGCGGGCGCGTGCAAGTGTGTCTGGGCTCAGAACGGACAATGGACGGAACGAGGAGACCGGACGGCTGCAAGTTTTGAAAAGCATGAAGATGCAATGCATATGATGACATGATATGAAATGCATGACACGCAAGCAAATGACAAGGCAACAACAACGACAACCTGGAAGACACCTGGCACATCGGTCTCGGGGCGTTACAACACTCCACCACTACAAGAGGATCTCGTCCCAAGATGTAGAATGGCACCGGAGGGAAAAACGAAGAGGAAGAGCAGCGGTAAAACTAAGTTGCTTCTTTGACAAACGAGTGAAACTAAAGAACCTTGCGAGGTTGAACAAATTGAAAGAAAGAATGCAACAAAGAAGAACAAAGTTGCAAACACTCCGTTAAGAAAGAGGAGTAAGAAAGAACCGATTCGGGTAGCACTCCGGTTGAAAAGAGATGAAAGAGTTGATAAGATGAAAGAACTTGAAAAGGGGCACGACACTCCGGTTGGATGGATAAGCAAGGAAAAAAACATGATCTTGGCAAACGAGATGATAGGACGAAGAGAGCAATGTCACAATGCCTCCGGAACGAAAGAAAAGAAGGTAGATCGTGAGAATAAGAGATCGGAGAAAAAAATGACAACTCTTGCAAATAGAATTGAAAGAGCATGCCTATGAAGAAAAAGTTGAACGGAGTTGTTGGAAAACCAACAATGAAAAGAGTAAGCTTGTTGTGGTCTTATGGAAAACATCTCAAAACTATGAGGTGAAATTCTACCACTAACGGAAATGATAGATTGGATTGATATCAACAAGGAGACGAGAAACTTATACCACCGGGAGGATAAAAGAACTTGGGTCAATTATAAGCACCATAATAGCAACAATCCTTAGGAAAAACTTTAGGTGAAATATAACCCAAGATAACGCCAAGGAAGAGGTTGATGGATTTAAAAACCCCATTCTTAACAACCTGTGAATCATGAAACATGAACTCAAATTATCAAGAATGACATAATACCACCTTCAATGATATGGAAGAAAGAATTGCACTCCGGATTGCAAGATGAAGAATGCTTGAGCTCCTCGGAAAATAATCTCGATGAACACTTCGAGAAGGAATTAAATCCTTGATGAACCACCATGTTGAGCCTCCATGAAGAACTCCGGAAATAAAAGAATGGTCAAAAGAAAGAGAAGTTGAGAACATAAGGTGAAGCTTTGTAATGATTTAGATGGATCTCCATGGTGATATAATTGCGAGAGCTTGGAACTCCGGGAAAGAAAAGATGAAACAATTGAAAACCGAGAACTTGATGAGCTCCAGAATAAGGAATTGAATTTACTCGATGAAATAAGAATAAGAATTATATTATGCTTATCCTTCACCAATTGAATTGATGACAACACAATGGATTTGGCACACTACTTATTCTCGTAGAAAGTATTAAGAGAGATATAGCACAAACTTGAGAAGGTCTTTAACGATCCACCGGAAGGTTTGAAACAACGAATACATTGATATGATAACGAAGGAAAAAAATCTTGAATGAAGCACCGTAAGAATTTGACATGAAAATAGCAAAAGCACAATACACCGGGAAGAATTTGAAAAGGAATGAAGATACTTGCAGGAATTTGAATCATGAGAACGAATAGATCATGAGCTGATTACAGGATATTTGAGCGATGCACCGGTAAGATTAGGAGAACGATAACTGAAAGCTGGGAATGAATAATTATGAGATGATGGGCTCCAGAGAATCAAACTAAAAATACTCTGAATTACTCCGGATGGGTGAAAAGAATATCTCACAATCGAAAAACAATTATGAGAGGATGGGCTCGAACTAGAATAACGAATCTCTGAGAGAACGGATAAGATATGGAGGTAAAACTCTTCTTCGGTCTTCAAAATCTGAGAATGACGATGAGAAACACCACCAAATTGTTGAGATACTCTGGGATGAAAATTAGAAAGGTTGAACCAACGATGAAAAAAATTTGAAAGATCTTGGAGAAATACATATGACTGATGAAGAATCATTCTTACGTCAAACTTTAAAGATTTGAGAATAGCTCCGGTAAAATTTAGAAGAGTCAGGTAAGATCCTGGGAAAAAACCTGTGGGTTAGGGCCCACTCAAGAGAAAACACCGTTGAATGATTTAAAAGAGAGAATGCACCGGTTGAATTAAATGGCTTGAATGAGATAACAATCTCGAAAGAGCTTGAATGAATGAGAAAAAGCACTAGCATCTTCTGAGATATCCTCAGCACTCCGGAATAAATGAATAGCGAGAGGTGAATGATTATGAGGTGCACCGGCATGGAAAAACATTTGAAACAAGGAAAGGATATGGTCAACACCAAAAACTTGAATTCGATCCACCGGAGAAGAAAAAGAACGAAGAATGAAGAACTTGAAGCTCCGTTACAATCTTCATGAGAAACACCGGGTAAGAACATTGACGGAAAAGAATGGAAAGACTTCACATCAATAAGATGGATACTTGATTAAGAAATCTTAGTCCTCGAAGAAAGAGGGTGGGAGGGTGGGAAAATAAAGAAAACTTGGAACGGATGAAGCAAACACCATTGAGAAAGTTGGGATTGAATCTTGTGGATGTTGAAAATGAACGGATCCGCTTGAAGAGAAAACACACCGGTTGAAAAGGATTGTCATGACAATCTCGATTATCAAGAAGGATTAGTATTCACATAGGCACATGAGAACACCGCTTAGGAAAGGTATGGATTCCACATTTGACTTCGAAGCAACTCAAATACCACAACTCAAAACAAAAACAAAGGATTGGCTTGTAGAATAAGCCAGAACAAACATATGATAGAGATTTCGTCCGAAGTTTTCGTGGTGGGGCCTACACGGGCTCGATTGTATAGCACCATCATGTACAAGGCAGTGCACATGACATACGAAGCGTCCCCAAGTCGGCATAGCCAAGGACTCTTTAAGACACAATGAGACCACTGTAAAACCAACCATGGATAGGCGGACCACTAGACGTCGAACCACAACCCCTAAATGTCAGGAGGCACCAAGAACAATGTTCTCGTCACAAAACCATCGGAACGATTCCAAGATACCCGCGTGATCCTAAATTTTTTTTAGTGAAATTTGAGAAGAGAAGAGTCAAAACTCTACGTCAAGATGCCTCACTAGAGCGACGAAGGGACTGAGGAGTAAAAATAATCCTACTCTCCGATATATATAATCCTAAATGACTCAAAACAATTTTTCTAGACTCAACAACACCAGCGATTTGATCAAGCAGGGGGCTCCTAAGGTCGGGGAAGGCTCTGATACCAACTTGTAACGCCCTGGATGCGGCTATATCTCCCATGTATCGAAGCACGACTTAGAGGCATAATGTCGGGACCCTGATCCTAGGTCACACCGATCTAGCATGTAACACTTCGTATCACTTTGCGGCCTCACGCACGGTATTCCCATGGGTGCCACCTTACCTGGCCCGAGACCGTTTGCGCCTTTTGGCTCACGTATATGATAGTGTCGCTAGCATCTATATGACAGAGAACCCGGGCCGACATGACTAGTCGTGAACCCAAAGTAGCACTAACTTACGGGGACAGGCATACATGAATCAACCTCGAGCATGTCGGTCAACAGCGTATGAATCCGGGCTGTAGCACTGGGCTAACATGACTCCGGGAACCCGGGCTGTAGCAGGCTAGGCAGGACTCCGGATGTTACCGCGTGACATTTTCCCGAAGGGACAGACACAGGAACGAAGTGAATCACATGCCGGCCAGTCAAGTGTTCCGGAGCAGTAGTGTTGGGCTAGCAGGACTCCGGTGAACCGGGCTGTAGCGGACTACTATGGCACATGGAAGCACAAGACTACATTTCCCCATAAGAGAGGCTACCAGAGGTAAACAACTAGGTTGATGGATCCCACACATAGCAATACACGTTACACGTACGCATAACATGCAAGTATGTGCTGTACAACATGGCATCACAACATAACTCAAACTCATATAGATAAAGGCCCAGAAGAGCCACATAGCATCAATACAAACAGGGGTCTCATGACCCATCATTCAGAGCATACAAGCAACGGAAGCATTACATGTCTGAGTACAGACAACTACAAAAGGAAAAGACTAAGAAGCCTGACTATACACGACCCTCCCAAGGGTACAAGATCGTAGCTGGGATACAAGCTACTCGTCGAAGTCACTAGCGTAACCAACTGCGAAACATAAATAAGCAAACGTGAGTACAAAGGTACTCAGCAAGTCTTACATCAGAACTATCTACATATGCAACATTATCAACAAAGGGGGTGGTGGAGTTAACAGCAGCAAGCCAGCTTTGACTCAGTGGCTAGCCTATACTACGAGTATCAGAAACTTCTTTGAGGTGAGAAGACGCACACGAGTCCACATATTCACCATATCAATACTCCACTATGGATCCGTTCCCGTCTCCCTACGAGAAGGCCATCCATAGCACTCACGCTTATCTTGCGGATTTTAGAGTATCCACTTCAAGTTGTCTATGTACTACATAAGTCCTCCAAGTTTCCATATCTGAGGAAACGGCTATTCGAATAGATAATATTGACCCTGCAGGGGTGTACTTCTTCACACATGCTCTCGCCACTTATAGCCCTGTACACGTCATGTACCTCGACAACCTTCAAGCGGAAGCCGGGCGAGGGTGTCGGCCACGACCTGACTAACCACACAAGTCTCTCGTCCAGGTTTATCGCCTATTCGGGTTCCATCCGCAAGGAGATCCGGCCGGGGTGTCGCTCACGGCCCCAAACGATGTGTGCAGGGTTCCCAAGCCCACCATCCGGGTGCCACTTGGTACACCGTGCCATGGTGCCTAGTCTGTCCCAAGCCCGTCCCATCGGACACCACCTGGTAGACAAGTAGCACTACCTGCAAACGCCAGAAACTAGTTGCAACTCCTGGACAGAGATCAAGTGGATTAATAAGCCGAGAGGGGCCGGATAACCGGAACCCAATGTGTGGTAGTAACTGGACTTGGATAACATACACAGAACTCAGTGCTTGGGGACGGCTCAAATGAGACAACCCACCATGTACTCCTACATGGCCTCTCATCGCTACCTTTACCAAAACATGTTCACACACTTAGCCTTTACCGGTAGGACATGTTCACCACTCCGATTCATTCCCGATGAATCAGACCTGACACAACTCTAAGCATAGCTGGCATAAAGAAAACAAGCATGGATGAGCAGGCACATCAAGGCTCAAGCAACTCCTACTCATGCTAGTGGGTTTCAACTATTTACTGTGGCAATGACAGGTCATGCAGAGGAATGGGTCCAACTACCGCAGCAGAAAGTAGCAGTTTGAATCATTGTTGTCCTAATGCAGTATAAGGAGCAGGAGCGAGAGAGTGGGATTTATCGAGATGCTCAAGGGGGTTTGCTTGCCTGATAGATCCACGAAGAAGCACTGCTCCTCAGACAGGTACTCGGGACACCTTCCAGAGTAGAACCTATCGAGAGGGGACGGTGCCGGCAATCAATAAACAACCATATGCAACAATATGATGCATGAAGATGACATTTCAAAGATGCTATGATTTGCCCTAATGCATCTAGCATCAATTTGGTTGAAGCCCATATGTACCAAGGGTTCATATGCAAACCCCAAATTAAATATATAACATGCCATTATTACGTTTTCACTTATACAGCAAGTATAAGTTGGTTTTTCATGCATGAAACTGGTATAAATGGATTCCTTGCATTTTTCTGATAATTTTTCATATATAATTTATTTGATTTGGAGTTACGGTTGAATTACTATGAATTTTAGAAGTTTTAACTATTTTCTGAAATTCTCTGAATTATTTAAAATCCACACAAACAATTACTGTGTCAGCGTGACGTCACAGAGGCGTCAGCAGGGCTGACCAGGTCAAACCTGACGTGTGGGGGCCACACGTCAGTGACACTGGGGTTAACCCCGGGTCAAACCCACACTGACCAGGGTTTGACTTGGCTCTAGGGCCCACTGTCAGTCTCGAGGGGGTTAGGCTGTGGAATTAGCGCTAATTAAGCTGCCACGCCAGCCTCGCCGGAGTTCGGCCGGCGACGACCAAACCGCGCGGCGGTGCTTCGCCGGAATGCGCTACAGGCGGCGGGTGGACGCGCGAAGGCCACCAGAAGATAGCCCGCACACACCCGCATCTAGCTGGCTGCTCGGGAGGCCGCGAGGTCGCCGGAAATGACGGCCACGACCATGGAGGCGGCGGCCGGAGTTCGGTGGTGCACAGGCACGGGGCTACGGAACACGAGGAGCCCGACTGGGGTTGTCTACGGCTTCCTGGCGTAACCAGGAGCACGACCGTGCGCACGGGTGCGACTACCGTGAACTAAAGCGATGGCAGCGAAGAGGACGCCGGCGGTGAGCTCACGGCATGGTGGGGACCGGAGCTAGCGAGCATAAAGGAGAGAGGGAGGAGACGGTTTCGATGCGGAAGCTCACAGAGAGGCTACCGGAGGGGTCGGCGGGCGCGGGGACGGCCAGTGGGCAGCGAATTGACGCCGAGGATCTCCGGGCACCGAGGTTGAAGAAGACGTCGGGGATGATGTTGTTTTGCTTCCCCGGTTGCTTGGCTCGGCATGGATGAAGAAGACGACGGCGCGGAGCTCGAGGTCTCATCGGCAGGTAGTGGGGTGGCCGGTGGCCATGTCTACGGCGAGCGGCGGTCTCGGGTGTGCTCGGCGGTGCGAGGAAGAGGGGCCAGAGGAAGGGGACGAGGCAGAGGAAGGAGGGGAAAGTGAGAGGGGGTCGTCCTCATCTCCTGGGCGTGCAGGTGGACTCGGGGGAGGATAGCCAGCGCGAAGCAGGATGTGGCGCGCTCGGCCGCGTGCGAGGTCTCTCCCTCTGCCTATTGGCAGAGGTTGAAGATGACTGGCAAGCCGCCAGGTGGGCTGGGCCGGCCAGTGGGCCGCCAGGTAAGTGGCCTGGGTGGGTGTTTTTCTTATTTCCTGTTTTCTTTTTCTATTTCTGACATTTGTTTTGTATCCAAAAGAAATGTTAAAACATTTCCATAAATGCTGAAAATAATTGTGGCATCTAGATATAATATTCTAGAGGCCCTCACCAATTCCCAACATTTTTGGAGCCATTAAAATATTTATATAATTTAAATAGCTCCAAATCAAATGTTTATGCATTGATTCAAAAATCCAAGATGTGTAGCAAAAATGTGCGTCACCTCTGGTTGTTGTTTGCAACATTATCCAAAGAGCATGAACATTTTTGAATAGCATTTTGGGTTCATTGAAAATCCATTTTAAAATTGAACCTATTGGGAAAAAACTTTGGTGCTAGGGTTTGCAACATCCCCATTTCAATTTCATTTGAAATTAAAACATGATGCACCAAGCAACCCTAGGACTATACTAGAACTAGGGATGTGACAACTCGCCCCCACTCGGAAAAATCTCGTCCCGAGATTCAGGAGTTGGCGGAAAGAAAGCGGGGTACTCAAGTCGAAGACGATCTTCTCGCTCCCAAGTAGCTTCTCTCTCGGAATGATGAGACCATTGAACCTTGAGAAACTTGATGTTATGACGTCGAGTGACACGTTCTGCTTGATCCAGAATGCCAACGGGGTACTCTCGATAAGTGAGGTTATCTTGGAGATCAAGCGTTTCGTGGTCCACTCCGCGGATGGGATCCGAGAAGCAGCGCCTGATTTGAGAGACGTGGAAGACATCATGAACTCGAGAAAGATGTGGGGGTAGTTCCAACTGGTAGGTAACCTCTCCTCATTTAGCAAGAATGCAAAAAGGACCAATGTAGTGAGGAGCCAACTTGCCCTTGATACTGAAGCGATGGGTACCCTTCAAAGGAGTAACCCAAAGGTAAGCCTTGTCGCCAACTTCATAAGACACTTCCTTATGACGACGGTCATACTGGCTCTTTTGACGAGATTGGGATGTTTTCAAATTCTCTCAAATGATGCGAGCTTGCTCTTCTACCTCCTGGATCATATCCGGTCCAAAGAATTGTCTTTCACCGGTTTCTGACCAGTTCAAAGGTGTTCGACATCTTCGTCCATACAGAATCTCAAAGGGTGCTTTCTTAAGACTGGATTGGTAGCTATTGTTATAAGCAAACTCGGCAAAGGGAAGACATTTCTCCCAATCCATACCGAATGAGATAATGCAAGCTCTAAGCATGTCTTCGAGAATTTGGTTGACCCTTTCCACCTGACCACTTGACTGAGGGTGGAAAGCGGTACTGAAGGAGAGATGGGTGCCCATGGCAGTTTGGAAACTTTCCCCGAAATGAGAGGTGAAAAGACTGCCACGGTCTGAATTGATCTCTAGTGGAACACCATGGAGTGACACTATTCGGGAGATATATAAGTCAGCAAGCTGACTAGCAGTGATACTCTCTCGAACAGGTAGGAAGTGAGCCACTTTGGAGAGACGATCAATGACTATGAAGATAGCATTATTTCCTTTCTTGGTCCTGGGAAAGCCGGTGATGAAGTCCATACCAACTTTGTCCCATTTCCACTCGGGAATAGCTAAAGGTTGAAGGGTGCCAGCAGGTCTCTGATGCTCTGCCTTAACGCGACAACAAACATCACAGTTGGCAATAAACTGAGCGATTTCTCTCTTCATCCTAGTCCACCAGAACCTCTGGCGTAGGTCCTGATACATCTTTGTACTACCGGGATGAATTGTGAGAGGGGATTCATGGGCCTCCTTAAGGATTAGTTGCTGCATTTGTTGACATTTGGGAACCAGCAAACGGTTTCCAAAGTAAACAACACCTCGTTCATCCATAGAGAAACAGTTGGCAACTCCCTTGGAAATATTCTTCTTGATTCAGGAGATTCGCGTATCATGCTTCTGAGCCTCTATGATCTGATCCGTAAGGGTAGGTTTCGCCACCAAGGTAGAAAGGGAACCACGAGGAGCTATGTGAAGGTTAAGCTTACAAAATTCCTCATGGAGGGGTGGTTGACATTGTTGCAACATGAGGTTGTTGCAATAGGATTTACGACTCAAAGCATCAGCCATGACATTGGCTTTGCCTGGGGTGTAGGTGATTCCTAAGTCGTAATCCGAGATCAACTCCAACCAACGTCTCTGTCTGAGATTCAGATCTGGTTGGGTGAAGATATATTTGAGACTCTGATGGTCAGTGTAGATTTCACAACGGTTACCAAGAAGGTAATGTCGCCAAGTCTTAAGTGCATAGACTACGGCTGCAAGCTCTAGATCATGTGTAGGATAATTTTCCTCATGTGGATGCAACTGTCGAGATGCATAGGCAATCACATGACGATCCTGCATAAGAATGCAACCTAGTCCTTGACGCGAAGCATCGCAATAGATAACAAAGTCTTTAGTGAAATCCGGTGGCACGAGTATGGGCGCAGAAGTCAGGCGTCTTTTCAGTTCCTGAAAACTGTGCTCACACTGTGGGGTCCACTCAAACCTTTTATCTTTCTTGAGAAGCTCTGTGAGGGGTTTGGCCACTTTGGAGAAGTTTTCAACGAAGCAGCGACAATAACTGGCTAGACCAAGGAAACTCCTAACTTGTTTGACCATTTCGGGTGGAGTCCAATCGAGAACGGCTTTGACTCTCTCGGGATTGACAGCAATGCCCTTACCAGAGATCACGTGGCCCAGATAGGTCACTTCTGGCAACCAAAATTCACACTTGGAGAACTTGGCATAAAGGCGATGCACTCTGAGTTTTTCTAACACAAGCCTAAGATGTTCGGCATGCTCTTCCTCGTTCTTCGAGTAAATAAGAATATCATCAAGATAAACCACGACGAACTTATCTAAGTACTCCATAAAGATCGAGTTCATCAAGCGGGAGAGAGTAGCTGGAGCATTGGTTAGGCCGAAAGACATCACTGTGTACTCGTATTGACCATAACAAGTGACAAAGGCCATTTTGGGGATGTCCTCGTTTCTGATCTTGATTTGGTGGTAGCCTAACCTCAAATCCATCTTGGAAAAGACTGAGGATCTAGCGAGCTGATCATACAGGTCATTGATCCTGGGGAGCGGATACTTGTTCTTTATCATGACCAAATTAATGGGACGATAATCTACAACCATCCGATCCGTACCATCCTTCTTCTTGACGAAGAGGACAGGACAAGCCCAAGGAGAAGAACTGGGATGGATGAAACCCTTTTGCAAGGACTCATCAAGTTGTTTCTTAAGCTCGGCTAACTCCAAAGGTGCCATCTTGTATGGTCTCCTAGAGATTGGAACAGTTCCTGGGATAAGTTCTATGACAAACTCTACATCTCTGTCAGGTGGGACACCTGTCAGTTCTTCTGGAAAAACATACGGGAAGTCACGGACTATCGGAATATCTTCAAGGTCTGGAAGAGGGCTAGCATTAAGAGAATAGAGTTGACGCCTTACAACTCTAGTGGAGACAGTGACTATTTTGCCAGATGGATGTGTAAGTTGAACAGATCTGGTGTAACAATCGATCTTGGCATGATGAGCTGTCATCCAGTCCAATACCCAAGATGATGTTAATATCTGCGGAGTTGAGAGATATCAAAGAAGCAAGGAATACCGGTCTGTCAACAAGGATTTCATTACCATGGCTTACCTTGGAGGTTTGCCATTTGGAACCAAGAGTCTGGATTATTAGTGGAGTCGGCATATCACAAAATGACATGTCGTGCAACCGAGCGTATCCTTCGGATATGAAGGAGTGGGATGCTCCAGTATCGAACAGAACTGAAGCTGGGTGACAATTGACAAGAAGCGTACCCAGTACGACGTCGGGATCATCTTGAGCTTCTGTAGCTGAGACATGGTGCACGCATGCTCGTTCAATGGAGGCTGGCTTGGTACTGATCATCTTGACTGATGACTTTTCACGGCCAACAGACCTCTCAGACTGGGGTGGGGTATAATTGGACTGAGGGCAGTCACGTGCATAGTGCCCTGGTTCTCTGCAGGTGAAGCAAGTTCCTGAGGTAGGACATGGACCTACATTGGCAAGTGGTCCACTAATAGGCCTAGGTGGAGCACGTTGCTGAGTTGGGTGAGGTGCCACATAGGATGGCCTCGGTGCATATCGAGGTGGAAGAGTTGAGTTCGGAATCCAAACCCGTCGCTTCTGAGAGCCAGAGCGGGAGGAAGAACCCAGATCACGGTTGTGCTTTCGAGACTCCTCGTAAGTGAGTTGAGCTGTCTCTGCATTAATGGCCTTGTTCACAAGAGCCTGGAAAGTATCACAGTGATGCAGGTGGAGATCACGACGCAACTTAGGGTTGAGACCCTTTCGGAACCTAGCCTGCTTCTTAGTGTCCGTGGACACTTCTTCTGTAGCATAGCGGGCGAGGTTTCCAAACTCTCTACTGTAAACATCAACAAGCAGCTTACCCTGGGTAAAACTACAGAACTCTTCACTCTTGCGGTCAATGAGAGCCTGAGGAATGTGGTGCTCACGAAAAGCCTCGGTGAAATCCTTCCAGGTAGGAATCTGACCAGCTGGAAGCATAGCCTCATAGCTCTGCCACCAAATACTAGCAGGACCTTCCAAGTGATAGGTAGCATAGGTGACATTGTCACCTTCAGCCACGTTCGCAGAAAGCAACTTGTGAGTGATGCTTCGGAGCCAGTCATCTGCATCGAGTGGCTCAATGGAATGATGGAAGGTGGGTGGTTTCAGACCAATGAAGTCAGTGATGGAAACCAACTTCTTACGCTGATGTGTGGTGTTCTGCTCAATCTGTGCCAGCAAGCGGTTAGTCTCACGCTTGTTCCTCTCGGATGCTAACAAGAACTCTGTCATCAAAGGCTGGTCAGGAGGATCCTCGTCCCTACCATCTCCGTGATTCTTGCTATGAGCAACTGAACCACGATTAGCAGACGACATCCTGGCACAGAAACCAAGGAAACAAGGATGGAATTAGCATCGACATAGGGATGCGGAATGTAATGCAAAAGCATTGGAAATTCTTGAAATCCTGGGACAATTTCGGCAGCATAACGGCTGTAAATGCTCAAAAGGATTTTTGAGACATTCATCAAAGGAATAGCATAATCAATCAGCATCATAACATCAAGGTTCTGGGTCAAATTGAGGACACACGGAAGTAGTAGAACTGTAAGGAGACACAACCCAACAATCCTAAGACTTTACGGTTTAGTAACACGTCATCCTGAGAGATAGAGGAGAAGCTTAGGCCTTAACCCTCGTAGAAAAGAAGAGGCCAACTCAGAAAGAATGACATGAGGTAAAGGAGTAAAAAGAGCCTTACGTTCCCTTCCACAACCAATTCCCTTATATAACTAAAGCATTTCTACACTCAACTTCGACCAGTTTGGCTTGGTAATCCTACAGTCAGTCAGGCTCTGATACCAACGCTGTCGGGACCCCGATCCTAGGTCACACCGATCTAGCATGTAACACTTCGTATCACTTTGCGGCCTCACGCACGGTATTCCCATGGGTGCCACCTTACCTGGCCCGGGACCGTTTGCGCCTTTTGGCTCACGTATATGATAGTGTCGCTAGCATCTATATGACAGAGAACCCGGGCCGACATGACTAGTCGTGAACCCAAAGTAGCACTAACTTACGGGGACAGGCATACATGAATCAACCTCGAGCATGTCGGTCAACATCGTATGAATCCGGGCTGTAGCACTGGGCTAACAGGACTCCGGGAACCCGGGCTGTAGCAGGCTAGGCAGGACTCCGGATGTTACCGCGTGACGTTTCCCCGAAGGGACAGACACAGGAACGAACTGAATCACATGCCGGCCAGTCAAGTGTTCCGGAGCAGTAGTGCTGGGCTAGCAGGACTCTGGTGAACCGGGCTGTAGCGGACTACTATGGCACATGGAAGCACAAGACTACATTTCCCCATAAGAGAGGCTACCAAAGGTAAACAACTAGGTTGACGGATCCCACACATAGCAATACACGTTACACGTACGCATAACATGCAAGTATGTGTTGTACAACATGGCATCACAACATAACTCAAACTCATATAGATAAAGGCCCAGAAGAGCCACATAGCATCAATACAAACAGTGGTCTCATGACCCATCATTCAGAGCATACAAGCAACGGAAGCATTACATGTCTGAGTATAGACAACTACAAAAGGAAAAGACTAAGAAGCCTGACTATACACGACCCTCCCAAGGGTACAAGATCGTAGCTGGGATACAAGCTACTCGTCGAAGTCACTAGCGTAACCAACTGCAAAACATAAATAAGAAAACGTGAGTACAAAGGTACTCAGCAAGTCTTACATCAGAACTATCTACATATGCAACATTATCAACAAAGGGGGTGGTGGAGTTAACAGCAGCAAGCCAGCTTTGACTCAGTGGCTAGCCTATACTACGAGTATCAGAAACTTCTTTGAGGTGAGAATACGCACACGAGTCCACATATTCACCATATCAATACTCCACTATGGATCCGTTCCCGTCTCCCTATGAGAAGGCCATCCATAGCACTCACGCTTATCTTGCGGATTTTAGAGTATCCACTTCAAGTTGTCTATGTACTACATAAGTCCTCCAAGTTTCCATATCCGAGGAAACGACTATTCGAATAGATAATATTGACCCTGCAGGGGTGTACTTCTTCACACACGCTCTCGCCACTTATAGCCCTATACACGTCATGTACCTCGACAACCTTCAAGCGGAAGCCGGGCGAGGGTGTCGGCCACGACCTGACTAACCACACAAGTCTCTCACCCAGGTTTATCGCCTATTCGGGTTCCATCCACAAGGAGATCCGGCCGGGGTGTCGCTCACGGCCCCAAACGATATGTGCAGGGTTCCCAAGCCCACCATCCGGGTGCCACTTGGTACACCGTGCCACGGTGCCTAGTCTGTCCCAAGCCCGTCCCGTCGGACACCACCTGGTAGACAAGTAGCACTACCTACAAACGCCAGAAACTAGTTGCAACTCCTGGACAGAAATCAAGTGGATTAATAAGCCGAGAGGGGCCGGATAACCGGAACCCAATGTGTGGTAGTAACTGGACTTGGATAACATACACAGAACTCAGTGCTTAGGGACGGCTCAAATGAGACAACCCACCATGTACTCCTACATGGCCTCTCATCGCTACCTTTACCAAAATGTGTTCACACACTTAGCCTTTACCGGTAGGACATGTTCATCACTCTGATTCATTCCCGATGAATCAGACCTGACACAACTCTAAGCATAGGTGGCATAAAGAAAACAAGCATGGATGAGCAGGCACATCAAGGCTCAAGCAACTCCTACTCATGCTAGCGGGTTTCAACTATTTACTGTGGCAATGACATGTCATGCAGAGGAATGGGTTCAACTACCGCAGCAGAAAGTAGCAGTTTGAATCGTTGTTGTCCTAATGTAGTATAAGGAGCAGGAGAGAGAGAGTGGAATTTATCGAGATGCTCAAGGGTGTTTGCTTGCCTGATAGATCCACGAAGAAGCACTGCTCCTCAGGCAGGTACTCGGGACACCTTCCAGAGTAGAACCTATCGAGAGGGGATGGTGCCGGCAATCAATAAACAACCATATGCAACAATATGATGCATGAAGATGACATTTCAAAGATGCTATGATTTGCCCTAATGCATCTAGCATCAATTTGGTTGAAGCCCATATGTACCAAGGGTTCATATGCAAACCCCAAATTAAATATATAACATGCCATTATTACGTTTTCACTTATACAGCAAGTATAAGTTGGTTTTTCATGCATGAAACTAGCATAAATGGATTCCTTGCATTTTTCTGATAATTTTTCATATATAATTTATTTGATTTAGAGTTACGGTTGAATTACTATGAATTTTAGAAGTTTTAACTATTTTCTGAAATTCTCTGAATTATTTAAAATCCAGAAAAACAATTACTGCATCAGTGTGACGTCACAGAGGTGTCAGCAGGGCTGACCAGGTCAAACCTGACGTGTGGGGGCCACATGTCAGTGACACTGGGGTTAACCCCGGGTCAAACCCGCACTGACCAGGGTTTGACTTGGCTCTGGGGCCCACTGTCAGTCTCAGGGGGGGATTAGGTTGTGGAATTAGCGCTAATTAAGCTGCCACGCCAGCCTCGCCAGAGTTCAGCCGGCGACGACCAAACTGCGCGACGGTGCTTCGCCGGAATGCGCTACAGGCGGCGGGTGGACGCGCGAAGGCCACCAGAAGATAGCCCGCACACACCCACATCTAGCTGGCTGCTCGGGAGGCCGCGGGGTCACCGGAAATGACGGCCACGACCATGGAGGCGGCGGACGGAGTTCGGTGGTGCACAGGCACGGGGCTACGGAGCACGAGGAGCCCGACTGGGGTTGTCTACGGCTTCCTGGCATAACCAGGAGCACGACCGTGCGCTCGGGTGCGACTACCGCGAACTAAAGCGACGGCGGCGAAGAGGACGCCGGCGGTGAGCTCACGGCATGGTGGGGATCGGAGCTAGCGAGCATAAACGAGAGAGGGAGGAGACGGGTTCGACGCGGAAGCTCACAGAGAGGCTACCGGAGGGGTCGGCGGGCGCGGGGACGGCCGGTGGGCAGCGAATCGACGCCGAGGATCTCCGGGCACCGAGGTTGAAGAAGACGTCGGGGACGATGTTGTGGTGCTTCCCCGGTTGCTTGGCTTGGCGTGGATGAAGAAGACGACGGCGCGGAGCTCGAGGTCTCATCGGCAGGTAGTGGGGTGGCCGGTGGCCATGTCTACGGCGAGCGGCGGTCTCGGGTGTGCTCGGTGGCGCGAGGAAGAGGGGCCAGAGGAAGGGGACGAGGCAGAGGAAGGAGGGGAAAGTGAGAGGGGGTCGTCCTCATCTCCTGGGCGTGCAGGTGGACTCGGGGGAGGATAGCCAGTGCGAAGCAGGAGGTGGCGCGCTCGGCCGCGTGCGAGGTCTCTCCCTCTGCCTACTGGCAGAGGTTGAAGATGACTGGCAAGCCGCCAGGTGGGCTGGGCCGGCCAGTGGGCCGCCAGGTAAGTGTCCTGGGTAGGTGTTTTTCTTATTTCCCGTTTTCTTTTTCTATTTCTGACATTTGTTTTGTATCCAAAAGAAATGTTAAAATATTTCCATAAATGCTGGAAATAATTGTGGCATCTAGATATAATATTCTAGAGGCCCTCGCCAATTCCCAACATTTTTGGAGCCATTAAAATATTTATATAATTTAAATAGCTCCAAATCAAATATTTATGCATTGATTCAAAAGTCCTAGATGTGTAGCAAAAATGTGCATCACCTCTGGTTGTTGTTTGCAACATTATCCAAAGAGCATGAACATTTTTGAATAGCATTTTGGGTTCATTGAAAATCCATTTTAAAATTGAACCTATTGGGAAAAAACTTTGGTGCTAGGGTTTGCAACATCCCCATTTCAATTTCATTTGAAATTAAAACATGATGCACCAAGCAAGCCTAGGACCATACCAGAACTAGGGATGTGACACATAACCGCATTGAAAGCAATGTCGCAAGTGAGGTAATCTTCACACAACCCATGTAATACATAAGGGAAAGAGATACATAGTTGGCTTACAATCGCCACTTCACACAATACATGAATAAAGCATTACATCATCCAGATACAATCAAGGTCCGACTATGGAACCAAAAGAAAAGAAGACTACCCCAAAAGCTACACAGATCTCCGATCGTCCCAACTGGGCTCCACTACTGATCGACTGAAACGAAACAACACAAAGGACAAGATCTTCATCGAGCTCCTCCTTGAGCTTGGTTGCGTCACCTGCACGGTTTCATCGGCACTTGCAAACTGGTTTTGGAAGTATCTGTGAGTCACAGGGACTCAGCAATCTCACACCCTCGCGATCAAGACTATTTAAGCTTATAGGTAGGGTAAAAGGTATGAGGTGGAACTGCAGCAAGTGACTAGCATATCTGGTGGCTAACATACGCAAATGAGAGCGAGAAGAGAAGGCAAAAGCACAGTCGAGAATCTATGATCAAGAAGTGATCCTAGAACAACCTACGTCAAGCATAACTCCAACACCGTGTTCACTTCCCGGACTCCGCCGAGAAGAGACCATCACGGTTACACACGCGGTTGATGTTTTTTAATTAAGATCAACTTCAGGTTTTCTACAACCAGACATTAACAAATTCCCATCTGCCCATAACTGCGGGCACGGCTTTCAAAAGTTCAAATCCCTGCAGGGGTGTCCCAACCTAGCCCATCACAAGCTCTCACGGTCAACGAAGGATATTCCTTCTCCCAAGACAATCCGATTAGACTCAGCATCCCGGTTACAAGACATCCTCGACAATGGTAAAACAAGTCCAGCAAAGCCACCCGGATGTGCCAACAAATCCCGATAGGAGCTGCACATATCTCGTTCTCAAGGCACACCGGATGAGCAAGACATCGGGTAGGCCAGCCCATAGTTGATCCTGGTAGCTCCGGACATCGCTCAGTTGGACCAACACTTAGACAAGCACTGGCCCAGGGGGGTAAAATAAAGATGACCCTTGGGCTGGCCTAACCCAAGGGAAAAAGAGGCTAGGTGGTGAATGGTAAAACCAATGTAGGGCCTTGCTGGAGGAGTTTTATCAAGGCGAACAGTCAAGGGGTTCCCATTATAACCCAACCGTGTAAGGAACGCAAAATCCGGGAACATAACACCGATATGACGGAAACTAGGGTGGCAAGAGTGGAACAAAACACCAGGCATAAGGCCGAGCCTTCCACCCTTTACCAAGTATATAGATGCATTAATTAAATAAGAGATATTGTGATATCCCAACAAAATATCCATGTTCCAAACATGGAACAAGCTCCAATCTTCACTTGCAACCAACAACGCTATAAGAGAGGCTGAGCAAAGCGGTAACATAGCCAAACAACAGTTTGCTAGGACAAGGTGGGTTAGAGGCTTGGCTCAACAATATGGGAGGCATGATAAGCAAGTGGTAGGTATCGCAGCATTGGCATAGCAAAAGAGCGAGCAACTAGCAAGCAAAGATAGAAGTGATTTCAAGGGTATGGTCATCTTGCCTGAAATCCCGCAAGGAAGAAGAACGAGTCCATGAAGAAGACAAACGGGCGTAGCCAACATATCCTCACAAACGCAACATTACCGGATTATCAAGAAGAAGTACACCGGAAAGAAAGCAAACAACATAGTAAACAATCATCACATAAACATGCCATGATGCACAATCAAGTATGGTGCATGTCCGGTTTAATGAAGCATGGCATGGCAACATGCACAAACAATCCTACAAATTAAGTGGAGCTCAATATGCAACTCCATTGCATATTGACGAAACACCACATGACTTATTTAGTTCGATCTTGTTTATGTACTCAACAATATTAAATGTTGTTAAACATGGCAAGAGGGTGAAGCATAAGAAAACTACCTATCTAGGCAAGTTTAAATGAGGCCGGAACAACAAACAACAAGTCCGGAAAAATCCTCATGTGCATATTATGGTTATGGTACTGTTCTGCCCTAAACAAAATTTTAGAGTTGTTAAACATGCAAAGTCTAGCCACCATGTCAAACTAGGCATTTTTCTACCCCAGTTACATATAAAGCTTATTAGAAACCGAGCTACGGTTAATTAGTTATGAATTAAAGCATTTTAGCTTGACATAGGAGCAAATTTAAACAAACAGCATTTTAAACATTTTAAACATGGATGAAAATGACATATTATTAATCTACACATAATTTTAAGCAAGTTTCATATATAGATTATTTTAAACCGATGCATGGTTTGTGAGATATTAAATGCATGAACATGGAGGGTTTTCTGTAAAACTGCAGTCTCAGGAATAAATGATAAAATCGCCAAAACGAAAAAAAGGCGCGGGCTGAATCTGGTGGGCACTGGGAGCTCACCATGGGCCTAGCCCAGTTCGGAAGCAGAGGAGGCCGGCTTAGGCAGCGGTTGGGCCGGCCTGCGTGCTCCCAAATGGGCGCTGGATCTGGGCCAGGGGCGCAGGATCTGGTGGCCCAGCGAGGAGGCGAGCGGGGCCGAGCGGACATCCACCTGATCCCGCGCACAACGCAGAGGTCATGGCGGTGACTGCTTGGGGCGAGGCAGGGGAGGTTCGGCAGGGCGCAGGTCTCCAAGGCAGCGGGCCTGGCCGAAAGGAAGCGGGTCAGAGGGGGTGAGGCCCACGGGCGACGAAGACGATGAGAGGAGGAGGCGCTGATGTTCTCGTTCCTGAAGAACTAAAACCGCAGCAGGTTCCTGGCGATGTCGAAGACGATGCAGAGGGGTTTCAGTGGCGGGGTCGACGGGAACCAGCCGGAACGGGTGGAACGGAGCGAGGGGAGGTGCCTGGGTTCAGATCTGGCAAGGGGAGGCGCGGATCGGAGCTCGGAGCAGAGGCGCGGATCCACCTGTTCGAACAAAGAGAGAGGAAACTCGAGGTGAGGAAGAGAGTAAACAGAGGGGAACGAGGAGGAGAGGGCAACGGCCTGGCGGTGGTCATCAGCAGTGACGCCGGTCGTCGAGGCGGGGCGGTAGTGCGGTTGGATCAAAGGGAGGAGGTGGAGGCTGCAAGGGGATCGATGGAGGTAGGTGGCGGCGCTGGGTTGGCTCAGGAAAGAGTGAGGGGATCCCGAGGAAGATTTTTGGAGCGGCGGGGGCAGGGAGGGACAAACCTCCTATGTTTTAGGGTTCGGCTAGATTAGGTGAGGTTGGGCTATAAATATAAGGAAAAGAGTGAGTTTGGATCATCCGATCGAAATCGGACGGTTCAGAAATAATAGGCTAGGGAGTCCAAATAATAAAACGGTGATGTTTTGTAGATGTTTGGGGATGATCCGGACCCAACGGTGACAACTCCCCGGGTCGGGTTCGGGACAACTTCCGGACGCGCACGAGGGGTTCGGTGCACTGCACAGAGAGGGTTTTCGGACCGTGCGATCGCATCGGACAGCTCCGGACACGAAGAGGGGTAGGTGGATGGACTAGGTGGGTTGTGCCGAGGCTGAGAGGAGAGAAGAGAGAGAGAGGGTCCGGCAACTGTTTCCGGAGACCGAAAATGTCCGACGTTAGACCGGCTGTACTGCTACTATAGATATCCGTTAGGGCGTCAAACGGACTCCGAACGTGATGAAACTTGGCGGGCGGTCTACTGACAACAAAATAACACCACACGCCAACTTTCATCCCCTTCCGAGAACATTTTCCGGCCACTTATAAATAATATTTCGGACATGCCGCGGGCGCGTGCAAGTGTGTCTGGGCTCAGAACGGACAATGGACGGAACGAGGAGACCGGGATGGCTGCAAGTTTTGAAAAGCATGAAGATGCAATGCATATGATGACATGATATGAAATGCATGACACGCAAGCAAATGACAAGGCAACAACAACGACAACCTGGAAGACACCTGGCACATCGGTCTTGGGGCGTTACATAGTATTGAAGCCAAAAGATATAAGTTTAATAATGATAGTGCAACTTATTTGTGGCACTGCCATTTAGGTCATATTGGTGTAAAGAGCATGAAGAAACTCCATGCTGATGGGCTTTTGGAATCACTTGATTATGAATCACTTGATGCTTGCAAACCATGCCTCATGGGCACAACGACTAAGACTCCGTTCTCCGGAACAATGGAACAAGCAACAGACTTATTGGAAATAATACATAATGATGTATGTGGTCCAATGAGTGTTGATGCTCGTGGCGGGTATCGTTATTTTCTGACCTTCACAGATGATTTGAGCAGATATGGGTATATCTACTTGATGAAACATAAGTCTGAAACATTTGAAAAGTTTAAAGAATTTCAGAGTGAAGTGGAAAATCATCGTAACAAGAAAATAAAGTTTCTACGATCTGATCGTGGAGGAGAATATTTGAGTTACGAGTTTGGTCTTCATTTGAAACAATGCGGAATAGTTTTGCAACTCACGCCACCTGGAACACCACAGCGTAAAGGGGTGTCCGAACGTCGTAACTGCACATTATTAGATATGGTGCGATCTATGATGTCTCTTACTAATTTACCGCTATCGTTTTGGGGTTATGCTTTAGAGACAGTTGCATTCACGTTAAATAGGGCACCATCGAAATCCGTTGAGACGACACCTTATGAACTATGGTGTGGCAAGAAACCCAAGTTGTCATTTCTTAAAGTTTGGGGCTGCGATGCTTATGTGAAAAAGCTTCAACCTGATAAGCTCGAACCCAAATCGAAGAAATGTGTCTTCATAGGATATCCAAAAGAGACTGTTGGGTACACCTTCTATCACAGATCCGAAGGCAAGATATTCGTTGCTCAGAATGGATCCTTTCTAGAGAAGGAGTTTCTCTCGAAAGAAGTGAGTGGGACGAAAGTAGAACTTGATGAGGTAATTGTACCTGCTCCCTTATTGGAAAGTAGTTCATCACAGAAATCAGTTTGAATGATTCCTACACCAGTAAGTGAGGAAGCTGATGATGATGATCATGAAACTTCTGATCAAGTTACTACCGAACCTCGTAGGTCAACTAGAGTAAGATCCGCACCAGAGTGGTACGGTAATCCTGTTCTGGAGGTCATGTTACTTGACCATGACGAACCTACGAACTATGAGGAAGCGATGATGAGCTCAGATTCTGCAAAATGGCTTGAGGCCATGAAATCTGAGATGGGATCCATGTATGAGAACAAAGTGTGGACTTTGGTTGACTTGCTCGATGATCGGCAAGCCATAGAGAATAAATGGATCTTCAAGAAGAAGGCTAACGCTGATGGTAATATTACTGTCTACAAAGCACGACTTGTTGCAAAAGGTTTTCAACAAGTTCAAGGAGTTGACTACGATGAGACCTTCTCACCCGTAGTGATGCTTAAGTCCGTCTGAATCATGCACTACAAAAAAAATACACTTCCATGATGATACGTGTTTGTCATAGTAGGTCGCGTTTTTTGTCATGCATGTACATCCATGACGATTTTATGACAGAATCAAGATAGTCATACATGTGATGTCCTAGAAGTGTTCCATGACATTACCAAAATTATCATCATGGAAGTGTCCACTTCCATGACGATAAATTGCGCGTCATAGGAGTGCCTTCGTCAAGGGTGACCGACACGTGGCATCCACCATAATGGAACACCATTAAGCTATCGGGTCGGGTTTTGGATCCGATAACCCGTTAACAGCCCCGACCAATGGGAAATTTCCACGTGTAAAATTCTTATTGGCCGGACGAAACACGTGTCAGCTCGTCAGTGGGTCAGATAGGTGCCTATGATATGTTGACACGTGCCACGGCCCACCACTGGCCCATTTAGCTTACAAAGTCGGCCCGTTTGACTTGGTCAAAAGTTAACGGGCTGGCCCATGAAAAGCCTGTTAACAGTCTCTTTGCAAATAGCCCATTTTATGGCCCGTTAACACACGCCCCGTTAGGTCCTAAAGGAAATCGGCCCAACAACGTCATGTGGGCCGTCGAATATAACACCAGCCCATTTCACTTTCGGCCCATGTATGGCCCACAACATCTTTCGGCCCATATGAGGCCTTCGTATCTTTCGGCCCTTTACAGGCCCACGGTGACTCTAGCCCATAATGAATAGTAATTTTCTTTATACCCGTTAACGGCCCATGATTTACATGGGCCGTTTCCAGCCCATGTTAGCTTTCGGCCTATTGACGGTCCATACGTTCTTGGGCTCCTTTTCGGCCCTCGATTACTTCCGGCCCGTTACTGGCCTGTTCCCCTAATGGGCCAAATTCGGCCCATGGCAAGAGTCGGCCCGTTACTGGCCTGTTCCCCTAATGGGCCAAATTTGGCCAATGGCAAGAGTCGGCCCGTTACTGGCCTGTTACCCAAATGGGCCAAATTCGGCCCATGGCAAGAGTCGGCCCATTTCTGGCCTGTTAACCCGTTGCGCCGTTTCCAACCCGTCCTATATTCTGGCCCATTAACGACCCGTTATGCCTGTGACAGAATTAAGCCTTTGTTGTCCTACGGCCTGTTAACGGCCGGTTACCATGCTGGGCCGATACCAATTATGCCCGATTACGACCCATGTAGACCCATTTATCCGACGGCCCGAGGCCCACCGATTATAGGCCCATTTATCGATGGTCCGTAGGAGACCCATGGATCCTACGGCTCGTATATGGCCCATGGTAGTTGCGGCCACTAGCAAACCAGGGAAAAGAAGACTAGGAAATAAATAAGGCCGAAACTAACGCTAGGCTATTAAGGCGATTGCATAGATTACATCCACTCGGCATCAAAGATCGCCACCAGTGCAAATATAGGGAACACCCTACACTATACAAAAATGGCTTGCTGTTTCCTTCAGCCGGTGGCTGCACGTTAAGAATAAATTTTGTATCGCACCAAAACAAATTACAACTATATAACAAAAGGAAGGTTGGCATAAAACTTAACAGTCTAGCAGATAAATGCACCACCAGAAGTTCAGAAGCTCAGTTCATTTGACCTGACTGTTACGTTTTCATGTTGTATTGTCCGATGGAGCACCATAACCCTCGCCTTCATTTCCCCTAGGCTCTTGAACAACATAGCAAATGTCTAATAGTCTGGTTTCAAAACCATGCATATCTTGACGACATTGAGCAATGTTTCTCCTTGTTTCACAAAGGGTCTCTGTTAGGGAATGGACTTGTGTCTGGAGTGCAGATACAACATTGCTTTGAGCTTGCATATCTTGATCATGAGGCAGTTTGGATGATATTGCCTTAACAACCAACCCAGTATTACGCAGGAACGTGCTTTTGGCACTGTTAGTGGATAGGTACTGACCCACTGCAGCAAGAGCTGACATTGCGGTTATAGTTGCCTCGCCACCTTCAGAAGGTGGCGGTTCCACCATTTTTTCCATAGCTCGCTGAAAAGTTGAGGTTTTACATTAGTAGTACCAGAACAGAAGATATTAAGGAGGCAGGAAAACCAAACAAAATAGCTTTGGTCTATATATAGAACTTATTCTGGTGAACCCATGTAAAATATTAGTTGTATTTTATTGCAAAGTACATAATAAAACCAGGTTCCAAACATATGACCATGTACCATCGCTAATGTATTGTCTATTTCTTCACATTGTATTGATGGCTAAGGATAAAGAGACGAAGTTTATAATAAGGTAAGCATAGTATGCCATCATTCATATCACAAAACAACTGAGAACAGACAAACAGGCAATTGTAACGTTGTGTGGGCAAGTCCAGCACGGAACTAGATTACGGGTCAAGATCAAAGGAACATCACTCCTCTTTTTTAAACCTTGTAAGGTGCAATGATACGCTAAGACAATTGTGTATAAAATTGAAAAGAGTAATAGACATTGGCTGCAAACCATGCAGTTCAAGGCACAAGTCAGAGTAAGTAGTAGTTAAAAGGCATGAGGATTAAGGACTTACAACAGCGGCTTTGACTGGCGTAGTCATGCCCTTCTTCTTGCTGGTGTGACAGTCCTTGAAGATTTCCACAGCATTTGGTTCAGGTACTTTTTGGTCCTTGCGGGCTTTCCTCTGCATTTCGAACAAGTCAATATAGATCTGATAATATGGTACAGCGAAAAGAGTGAAACAACAACTAATTACAAGAGCCTTGCAGTGTGCAATATAGCTATGAGATCATGTCGTCTGTTCGAATTTCACTTTCGTACGATTGGCCTTGTTCTTTGAACAGTTCACCTACAAGAAGATAGATTTGTGTGGCACATGCGTAAATAGGACTTCAACATGTGATCTGATCACATATATATAATGTACCTGATACTTCGGATCAGACCAGTGTTTAACAAGGCCCCTCCAGTCTTCATCCAATATATTTTCCACTGGAGATGTTTGGGAAAGTTCACTATTAGCCTTGCCTTCAAAGTGAGTTTTCCTCAAGTTATACCGATACAATCGCAGAGCAGACTTGAAAACATGGGTGCAAGCTTGTCTGGTTGCATCATCTTGGCTATCCAACTTGAACCTCATCTGTTGAAAATTATGGGAGTCTCATTATCAGCAACCTAGAAAGTGTGGGACAGAGCAAGACGATATTACTAGTTTCCATACATAACCATACTTATAGATAAATGGTCGAGGAAGGTGTTGAACTGGGTTTCGTCTTTGTCATACATGTACTAAATCCATGCTGGGAGGATACGTACATGACACCTAACGGCAACCGCTGCCTTTGATACTAACTTGGCTGACTCTGTAGCATCACGTGGCCTTTTTAAACCTGCCTCAAAACGGATCTCCATTCTTCCTCCTCTAGATTTAGTTAACCTATCGAGCATTATCCCTGATGTTTGTTTCCTCTTGCGCCTAGGTGCTAGTCCAACAACGAACATAGGAAGTGTTAGTGTACATCAAACTGTGAGCCTACATATAAAGAAGCATGCAACTGTAACTTGACTCCAGCAACTACCTTCTTGCTGTTGAAGCTCACAAGGTTCATCTGATATTGCCAACTCATCTTGTGTCAAGAGTGCTTGGGAAGTAGTGTTAGGTGGCAAGGGAGCTTGGGAACGTGCTGCTAGCTCAGTTGACGCACGAGTAAGTCATGCAGCTGGTAGTACTGTGGTAGGTGTTGCAAGAACTAGGGCTGTCTCTGCTTGTTTGATGGTAGCTATTTGTTTTTGTTTGGCTTTTTTTGCAACTCGTGTAGCATGGGATGCCGTGTTTGTAGAATTTTCCACTGGACTTTGACCTTCTATTGCACCATCAGTACCAGCAGAATCTGCAGGATTCATCCGCTTCTCATTCCCTGCCATTATGTGTTTCTTCCTCTTTCTCTGTGCCATGTTAAGTCAAGCCGACAAGAAAAACAAATAACAATTTAGTTCTTCAGAACAAATTGATGTGTGATGCAGACGAACTGAACTTTGATGTTAGACAACCACATGATAGGAGGATGTAATATGTATGAAAAACAGGACAGAAGAGATAACCAGAACTATGATGTGTAAACTAAGAAGAAGACATTTCACCAAATTAGAAGCAATGCAATGGAAGGTAGACACCATATGAAAGATGCTACAAATATCGCTCTGCCAAGTTAACAGTGTCTCATCATAAATGGCGTTTAAACAAATGTGAAGCAGTACAAGAAATATATCATATGCAAGATGCAAACAACATCACACTACCATGTTAGAGGTCTCTCGTCATTAGTGCCATTGCATATTCACAGCTTATGATGTGTAAACTAAGGAGAAGGCATTTCAATAAATTAGAAGCAATGAAAGCTAGACACCATATGAAAGATGCAACGAATATCACTCTACCAAGTTAAAATTGTCTCGTCATAAGTGCCATTTCAACAAATTAGTAGTACAAGCTAGAAAAGAATGTGAGATGTACCCTATATCACACTCCGAAGTCAAACGTGTCTTATGATAAGTGATTGTTGCAGGTTACACAACGGTAGTAATTTGATGTAAGAACATGGTGTGATAGACAGATATTGTATGTTCTAGAAACAGGAACAAGTGTCTTATTCAAGTATAATGCGTAAAGTAAGCAGATGGAATTCAACAAAATTAGAAGCAATACAAGCTAGACATCACACATAACATGCAACCACATATAACAGTGCCAAGTTAGAGGGAGCACCGGTGATGCTGCACTAGGGGAGACGTACTCATCGTAAACACAGCTTTGTTGAGTGTCTATGCATGTGTTGTCTTGGAAATCACCTTGG
This sequence comes from Triticum aestivum, assembly GCF_018294505.1. Lineage (NCBI taxonomy): Eukaryota > Viridiplantae > Streptophyta > Magnoliopsida > Poales > Poaceae > Triticum > Triticum aestivum. The sequence goes on from NC_057803.1 coordinate 568,804,283, forward strand.
GGTGTGGAGGAGTAGAAACTGTAGAGGCCCTCCGTTCGGAAGGAGCACCTTTATCCGCCGCCTTGCTAACTTCCTTCCGCTTTATTGATTTTGAATTTTCAAGTAAAACCGACAAGAAAAAGCAATAAAATTCTCTCTTCAGAACTCATTCATGCATGATACTGACAATCACTACTTTGATGTAAGGCAAAGACATGATACCAGGATGGAATATGTACGAAAAACAGGACAGCATGGCATGTTCACAACTATTTGTGTAAACTAAGCAGAAACCATTCTAGCAAATAAGAAGCAATGCAAGCTAGACACCACATGAAAGATGCAACCAATATGACTCTGCCAAGTTAAAAGCGTCCCATCATAAATGGAATTTCAACAAATTAGAAGCAGCACATGCTATAAATCATATGAAAGATGCAACTAATATCGCACTGCATATACTAAAGGTGTCTCGTCATGTTGATTGATGCGGGATACAAAAAAACAATAGTTTTATGTAAGGACATGCTTAATAGACAGATGTACTATGTACTAAATACAGGAAGGCATGTCACATTAACAGGTATGATGTATAAGCTAAGCAGACTAGCACATGCAGTTTAACCAGATTGGAAGAATTACAATCTAGACACCATATGCAACATGCAACCACATATCACGCTGCCAAGTTAGAGCAAGCACCTACGATGCTAGTGTAGGGGAAATGTTGTAATCAACTACAGAGCTACGTTCACTATCTTCATCTAGCATTTCTGTTTCTTGAGAATCATGTCGGGAGGCTGACGCTGCATTCTTTAAATGAGGAGTAGTCCCCTTGCCTGCCTGCCTCGTCATAAGTGATTGATGAGGGATACACAAGAACATTAGTTTGATGTAAGAACATGGTTAATACACAGATGTACTAGTATGTACCAAAACCAGAAAGGCATGTCATATTCAAAGGTATAATGTGTAAGCTAAGCAGATGCAATTTAACCAAATTGGAAGCAATACAAGCTAGACATCCGGCTGGAGTGGTGAGCATGATCATCTAGGACTTGAGAGCCTGGTGGGAGGCGGGCTGCTTCGCCACCATCGCAGCTTTTTATTTGGCTTCCAGGTGATGCCTATCTTTGTTGGGCTTGTCACTGGCTCGGCCAATGCCCTGACTAGCTATTTGTCTTCTGGTGCTCACAGGATGGTGGTTCATGTAAAAAAATATCTTTCCTTGTCTTACCGACTTTGGCCTTTCGAATACAAGCTAGACACCATATGGAACATGCAACCACATATGACACCGCGAAGTTAAAGCAAGCACCTGGGATGGTGGTTCATTGCGAGCGAGGTCATCAACTCCAGAGCTACGTTTACCGTCTCCATCTGCTGACATTGCACCCTTTATAGCGCTGTAACGTCTCTTGCCTACCGCATACGAAGCTGGAGCGACTTCTCTCTTTTCTTTTTGGCTTCTCTCATGACAGCAGAGTCTGAAATACCTTTGCATAAAAACACAATAGTGAGAGTAAGGGTGAAGTGTGTGCAGAACTAGTGCACTGTAAAAGTAGCAGATAGCAGGTGGCTGAAAAATAAATGACAGGAGACATATGATAGCTCTACAACATTGCATGGCAAACAAAATTAGATTCTACTCCGTATGATTTTGTAATATATGAGCACAGGAAATGCAGGTACTCCTCCAGCACACCACCACATGTGGTCATATCTAAGATAATAGTCGACTGAAAATAAATAGGTCAGTCGATTTTTTTAATGAACCGTCCGATCTATAAGGAACGGGCAGATGGCCTTCGTCTACCTCCCGCCAGTCACTGTTGACGATCTTTCTCGAACTGCCAGCGACCACCAGCCCAGACCCCTGCCTCCGCCGCCCCGCCCTCCCATCGACCTCACACCACCGTCGTGCTTGGCAGCGCCCCCAGGCCATCCCTTTAATCCCGACCGACCTCCAGATTGGGCACCAGTAGCTCTAGGCTGCACACGCCCCAAAGATAAACACCAAGGCGCTGCTTCCCCGATGTAATAGGCGTACTGGCGCCTGTTACACCGGGGAATGCTTCCGTTAATTGGGAATCAACTGGCCAGAAATTGAAATTCAGGGGGGCGACGGACCTCTAGCTAAGGTGAAATAGTATATGAGGAGAAACCTTGTGCATCATGAGTTACTAGGAACATCTAGTATCAAGAAGAAGCGGTCAACTAGTGTCTTCTGTGGGATGAATACCGTGCAAGTAGAGACGTAAGATTTGCACGAATAAGGGAAGAGGAGTACCTTTTTCGGTTGCCGGTGTGGTCACCTCCACATGTCGCACCGATCTTCTTCTTTTTATCGGGGAAGCCGATGTTCTGGAGGGTGCAGGCTTGGACGAACCCATGGCCAATTTGTTGACTGTGTTGCCATGGCCGTATGTCGGCGAAGGGGAAGCAGATCCGAGGCGGCGAAGGACGGCGTAGCAGGAACAGCTTCGGTGCGGTGGAGGGTGGTGAAGTTGGAGCGGCAGCGGTGAGGCGCAGGACGGCGTGGTTGAACTGGCTTGGGTACAGACGGCTCGGCCTCGGCTTCAACTACTAGCCGTGGAGGGCATTGCGGTTGAGGTTGCGGTGGACGATGACGTCGGGGTATCGGCTCCGGCGTGATGGAGGAGGGCAGCGGTTGATGGGCGGGATGGGGTGGCGGACGGAGGACGTCGGAGTTTCGCGGCTGGTGGAGAGGTAGTTTTGGCGCCCACGGAGTACGAATGGGGAATCGGACGGGTGGGGGGGAACCATGTTTCGGTCTGGGACGCGCTTGTTTTTGGCTTTTTTGAACAGAAGATGGGACGCGCTTGTTTGAAATTTGGGGAAAGTACAAACTTTGCCCCCCTCTTAAATTTCGGACCTACTGCGGGTCGGGGGTAGGATGGTAATCCCAGGTGTCCCAAATAGTGGGCGGGGGCGATTTCGGCCGCGCGCATGTGTGCTTAGGCGGCCATTGTGTATGAATGTTTTTCGAATGCGGTTGTGTGGCGTCTAGATGAAGCTAGAAACCTACCCCGGTTTAGACCTTTGGACGTCGGGCCAGTAGGTTTCACTGGTCGGAGTTGTTAGAAAAGTAATTTCCATGTACTACCAAACATTGGTCTCACGCGGTTTCGGGCGAGTAGAGGCTCTTTTGGCGCTTCGTTCGAAATTTTGAAACACAAGCATTCACGTTTAGAGTACTCTTGAACTATGAGGATTGACCTAAATAGACAACGTTATATTTGACCTTGTATGTTTGAAAACCTCATTAAATTATCCGCTTCTTTTTGAAATTTTGACACTTGAAAAATCCTATAACTATGATTATTTTGGAATGGAGGAGCTAAATTTGAATCTATTTTGTACATGACATATGCTATTATGTACAAAATCAGAGCAAAGATTGGTGCCCCCATAATTTAGGTATGGTTTACAAATGCCATGATATCAAATTCAAATAATTGAATGGACTTCATGTTGAATTCGATTTTTTTAAACCACCTTAAGTTGAATTCAAATGTATGCTAGTTCATAGGTAGCTATTTATAATGTCCATTGTGTAACTTTCGTATGTATAATGTGCTTTACACACACAACATGAACTATACTCACGTTTATATTCAATTGCTAAAGCGATGCATTGTCTGGAGTTCAAAATACTAACTATGTGGATCAATTGTGTCGAATAATAACATAGACATGCTCAAATTCGATAGAATCTAGATGTCTGATGGATCAATGACCGCTCCTTACGCGAATTGCAAATATCATGATCCCATCCTAATATTTGGATACAATTTATATCTTTAATCAATGTGTAGAGCAGTCTTTTACGTGTAGTTTCACTCTCCATCGGTGGTCTCTCACACATGCTCACACACTCTCTCCCGAGGTGTCTTTCTCGCACACATGCTCTAGATATAACCCTCCCTCCCTCTCGTAACCATTTACAACTGTTTTCACTAACCTTTATCACAAGCACTCTTCCTCTCGCAAACATACACACGCACAATCCTCATCGACCCTTTCTATATACATGGACCTGCCTACGTGTCTCATGTACGCACATTATCTTTACGCCTGTCTCTCACGCATTGTCTCACACCTCTCTTCCTAATCGACGAGTATGATTCTAGCAGAGCATTCTGTAGGATGCCCCTTAAAGTTAGGTTGGATGAATAGTAATATCAGAGATAAAGGGGTTACCTTAGTCCGAGAACCTAGGGTTACAAATCCTAGCCGGCTTTGTCAGTGGACACAGAGTCCTTCACAATTCTGCTATCTTTGTCTTGTACGACTAGTCATCCATGGGTCTTCCTAAATGCGTCACGGGCCGACCAATGTGGCGCAGGACGGAACCGAACGAAGGGCCTCACCTCGACCCACCGGACCTCACGCGGTGACACACCCTCTGCCCCCACGTCTCATTATCTTCTCACACCCACACATACCAACACAAACACCACACACACAGAAAATTTCTCCTGGTGCCTCTATTCCCTCCCCCCTTGCATATACACACTCAAGGGAATGGAATCTCTTGTCGTGACGTCATATTCGTCTCTCTCTCTCTAGACCACTCTCATTTCTCGTGCTATCTCTCCCACGCCCCCCCCCGTCGGCCCCTCTATCCATGCCTCTCTCGAATACGTAATACACACACATACCTCTCTAGGCCCCGCCAAATGCATCAACTACACATTCACACATGTTACATCACGTACCCCATTGATCTAAAAAGCCCTCTCTTCACGTTTATTTCGCATACAACATTCCTTCTGAATAAAGTGTGGCCGAAATATTATTTTAGATTTTCTACATATATACAACATTACAAAGTTATATGGAGGAGTACGAACGCTAATTTGCATTGCATGGTGCCCACAATGATATTTATTCCGCACTGTGAATTTGTATATTTTTATACTATATACAAAGTTAGTCATAATAAAGAGAAACGAAGAGCATCTCTCTCTCCATCGCATACCCCCCCTGTACGCCCCTTTCACGTATGCACACAAAACTATCTCCAGGTCCTCTAAAAGTAAGCCCCCAGAAATTCACGCATGTTTCATCTTTCTCTCGCGATATATGCAATGACGATCATTGTATTTGAAGCGAAAGCACGATACGTACATTGGACTTCAGAATCCACTCATTACGGTCACCATTTACGTTTAGTGGTTATTATACAGTCACGGGCTCACCGTACAACTCTGTATTTGCTCATGACATGACTAGTTGACCAGTTAAACGCTCCATGTGGCACCTCTAGTGTTGCATCACATTATCTCATTACCATCGTGCCCACCTGTCGACTTGTATCTACTCTACATCTACACTCTTATAAAATACATAAAATACACTCTTATAAAAAACAGAGTTGGTGATGATGGTGTGCCTGCCATCCTGCAATATAGGCCGTCCGATTTATATCTGACGGATAGGAAAGAAACTATGGCAATTTTGCAAAAAGGTACCCACACACCTCTCCACATTTGCAAATAAGGCCTTCCCTCGTTCATCCTTTTCTCTCACAAGATAAACAAGTCATACAAATGCATCTTGATGTTACGTGCAACGCACGGGCATCTTGCTAGTAAGAATGAAAACAAACGACAAAAAAATATTTGGACGGTGGTTCGAAGTCATGACCGCGGGCACAGCGGACAAGGTGGCCTTGTATTGGTATGCTGAGCCGTCTGTTTTAACACACAGGAGCTGGTGTGGTGATTATACACACACGCACGCATGCACACGAACTGCATCCACGCAACACTCACACAAACACATGCACCCACGCACGCACGCAACACTCACACGTACACACGCAGCCACGCACGCACGCAACACTCACACGCACACACGCACGCATGCATGCACACACCAGTACACCACACGACCAACACACACTCTCACGCTCAAGTGCTCAACCTACACGTGCATGCGCACACATCAGGCCCTGACAGACACATACACAACCAGGTGATTCCCGCGCACGGGTTGGAGCCTTGTCGCGCCTGCGTAAATTTGTGTTTATCTGACCTTTTGCCTATGCGAACTGACAGGTGGGACCCACAAGGAACATGGTCAATTTAACTAGTCAACATGGCGCCACGCAGACTATTTGGCCGGTCAACAGAGTGCAATCCGATGCTGAACTGTGAGCAAGTGACCGTATAATCACCGCAAAACGTATATAGTGACCGTAATCAGCTTATTCTGAAGTTCGGTGACCGTATTACGCTTTTCTCTCTGTAGGCCCTCCAAAACTACATCTCTACACGTTCTCGCATGTTACATCTAACAACTATGCAATACAGCACTACTACTACACTCTAACACAATAAATCATATGTGTTTTTAGTTTTACTAGATATCATATTGTTACTTATAATTATTCAGTTTGCATACATTAAAATTGCCTTTGAAATGTATGGCCAGTATCATCTACCGCGCGGGAAAAATCCCGCCCTTTCCTGTTTAATCGGGTTTGTATCGATGGATCGTGCGAAACAGCAAAACTATAGTACTATACAGTACAAGTGACAGTTCACTGGGCCGTCGTGTCGTCTACTCCTCCGTCGTAAGAGTGGAGCGCTCGCTTTCATAAATCTTCTAGTCCCTTTCGCCGACATGTGGGACATCAAGCTACCGGGTCCACGTGCCATACCGGAATACAGTGCAGAGCAGCCGGGGTGAAGCACCCCAGTCATGGCGCCGGCGTAGTAATGAGCAATGAGGCGTCAAATCACAAAGCTGCACCTTTCCCGCAGTTAAGTTGGAGGGACGAAGCAACCATCATTTCACTCGTTGCTGAATCCGCTTCTCCCTCATCTTCTTCAACTTAACCACGTGTTGCTTCTGCCGTTGTTCTGCCTCATGTGGGACGCGGATCGGCTTGGTAAAGCACTGACACGTGGGACCGCATGTTAGCAAACCGCCAGGACAACGTCCTCCGAAAATAAGAAGCCTAATCCTAGACTTACAAAGGGCTACGTAGCTGCTACGTATACTTTCCATCTAATCTATATATGCCCCCCTGATTTTCAGGTGGGGTGGGCCTAATCCTCTCCTTTAATCCAATCAAATAGTCCCACATCACATCAGTTCGTAACTTTACGTAAACCATTACGTGGATGTAGCATTGCTCAAATAAGAAACCTCCCCCGCCATCCGCGCGGCAAAATCACCTCCTTTTTACTAATCTTGATTCTATAATTTTTTAGATCAATATAATTGAGATTTGTATAGATAGCACACAGGAGCAAAACCAAGTGGTACGGTTAAGGGCATCCACAATGTGTAGCCAAATGTGAAAATAGCTTTTGGCATCGTGGGAACCATTGTGGACGGTGTTGCCAAAGCCAAAAAGATGGAACCGAAGCTCCCTGATTGATTGATTGAAGGAATAGAAAAATGCAACGTCTCTCCTCTTTCTCCCATGCTTGGACGCATGTAGTACAGTATAGAGCACAGAGTCTACTCCCTGTCCCTTCTATCACAAATCACAAAGCAGTGAGGCGTCAAATCACAAAAGCACGGACGAAGCAACCATCATTTCACTCTTCGCTGACTCCGCTTCTCCATCGTCTTCTTCGAGAAACCATCTCACCGCACTAGTACTCCTAGTAGTACTAGTAAAGGACTTCCTGGATGCAAATAAGGCGGTTGTCTCGGCTTGCAGGCGGCACTTGCGAACGACTTACCGTGGTCTCCCTCAATGGTGTTCTCCGTCGAACGCACTTCGCCAAACCACCAAAAAAGATATCGTCGACGTCACCGCAATGGGGAAGGAAATCAAATATAGTTACTACCTCCATTTTTTGTACACAAGGCCAGTATATCAAAATTACAATTTGCAAAGGGCCACTAACACTAATCGAGGCAAAATTGATGGGGTTAGCAACCAAGGACATTAATATCCCCTGCATGCATGCGGAAGTGAGAAGGTTGGTTTGCATGGCGCTGCATTAATCAAGCGATGAGGAGTGAGATGGTTAGCTCTTTGGTCTTTGGAGAAAAAATACGCATTAATTGACACGTGAAACGAGGATTTGTATTGATTAAATCCCGCGAAGGAAAACCCCGCCTTTCTTTTTTAACACTAGTACTCCTAGTACGTACGTACTTATCCTGTTTGGGTCTAGGCCTTGCATTGCCAAACTTCGCCACACATTTTTGCCAAGCTTGCCTAAAGTTTTCAAAATGAGAAGGAGGTACACTTGCGCACGGCTGTCGCGGTCGCACCGCACCCTCACACGGTCGCTCCTGCACGCCGCGGTCGCACCGCACCCTCACACAGTCGCTCCTGCACGCCGCAAACCCAACCAAGGGAACGCACCCTCACTGACACGTGCTGTCGCATGTGAACAAACCAAACTCAGCCATCCTATCGCTGACACATAATTTTCGTTCATAGAGTATGTTTATCCAACCGCATGTTGGGGAGTATCCGTACGGCCCGTGCGGTGGTCTGTTGGGGAAGAAGAAGAGGTGAGGAAGAAGGAAAGAAGGGTTAGGAGACGTAGGATATTCATCCAACCGCCTGAAATGGTAGACTGACCCAAGTCAGGCGACTTGCATAACAAATATATGTTTTTACACAGCAAAAGATCCATAAAAACAACAACATAAAGAAAAACTATCACTGCTCGCGAAAGAGACGGCCTCGTCGTCTTTGGCTGCCGGCGGCGAACCAGCCGTCAGCTGCCGACGTGTGTCTCCGCACCGTGTTGTCCTCGGCCTCAGCTACTCGTTCAAAGCGGAGCGTGCGGGCGCTCTGCACGGATGAGAGCACAGCCCGGTTCAAGTCGAGGACGTCCGGTTCCGCCTGCAGGAGGGCCTCGATGGCAGCGGCATCCGCGCGCTCCGCGTCGAGTCGAGCCTCCGCCGCCCGGTTCAAGTCCAGGACGTCCGGTTCCGCCTGCAGGAGGGCTGTCGATGAGAGCGGCATCCGCGCGCTCTGCGTCGAGTCGAGCCTCTGCCGCCCGGTTCAAGTCCAGGACGTCGGTTCCGCCTGCAGGAGGGCCTCGATGGCAGCGGCATCCGCGCGCTCCGCCTCAAGTTGAGCCTCCGCGCCCGGTTCAATCCACGACATCCGGTTCCGCCTGCAGGAGAGCCTCGATGGCAGCGGCATGCGCGCGCTCCGCGTCGAGTTGAGCCTCTGCCTCCCGGTCCTCCTTTAGTATCGCCATGTTGAACCGCTGGTCCGCCTGCACCATGGGGGACTCGGACGCCGGCACGAAGTCGACGTCCATCGTCTCATACCCATCGGGGGCCTTCTGCGCCGCGACCTCCGCCATGAACATTGGATCGGCTTCCTCCTCCTCGTAGCTTGGCTCCAGAGAACTCGGGATTGGCCCGCCGCAAAGCGAGCTTGGGAACGGAGGTCTGTGGCGCCGACCGCCGCCGCGATTTCTGCGCGGCGCTCCGGCGTCAGCATCTTGTAGTAAGTGATCTTGCGGCGCACCATGGCTTTCCGGCGAACTAGGGGACGCTTGATGCGGGCTAGGGGATCGAAAGGTGGGGGAATGGGCTGGAGATTTGGTGTGGTTTTAGGGCAGTGGCTGGCGTAGGCCGAGCAGCGAAGGTTCTGGTGTGAATAGTGGTTCCGGTGACGACCGGTCAATCGGTTTTGACTGTACATCGCTCTTGTCGCGTTCGCGTTGCAGCCCGGCACGCTGGACCCTCCACGTCGCTCACCGAATGGAACGCGCTTCGTCTTGCGTTTTCGCTCGCTTGTGGGACCGCAGTTGAGAGCAAACCGACGTCCCTCCCCCTCCCCCGCCCGCGTCATTTATTATACCACCACTCCCTCCGTTTTATGCGGAGTAAATAAAAACAGAGGGAGTATACTACGGATGAGGATCCCCTGACGTGGCCGAACCCATTGAGTAACTGACATGCGGGGCCTAGCAAGCATGGGGTCCGCCAGTAAGTGACCGAAAGGGAGGGTAAGGCAGGGATACCTACGTCAGAGGATCCACTTCCACTATACTACTTTGACCAAATGTTAGAGTAATAATATATGACATGCAACTTACACAAATGTTAGAGTAATAATATATGACATGCAACTTACACAAAGCATACAGGGTCTAATGCGTTTTTCGAGGCTAACTTTGACCAAATGTTAGAGTAATAATATATGACATGCAACTTACACAAAGCATACGGTCAAATTCGTATGTGAAAGGAGTTTCCAATGATATAATTTTCACATTATACATCTCATGTACTATTAATCTTGTCAATAGTCAAATTGGAAACCATCTCGAGTACAAATCTAGGAGTACGTACGAATCTAACAATATTGATTGGGCGTTGTTGAATGTTGATACCTTTTTGATCAAAGTAGAGATACTTTGACTACACATAAAACTTATATGTAAACTAGAAAGGATAGGAGGGAGTATATTGTACGTTCAAAAACGAAACGAACATTGAATACCCTTTATATATGATTTGCGGATGCTATGATCACCGGTTCAAAATTTTGAATCCGCCTTAGGTATCACGTGCCCCCACTCGTTCCCTCTCGATTTCATCTCGGGGTCCGGAGATCTATTGAAAGAGGACTAGGGTGGGTACATGCGAATGATACTCGGCGGAATGTTCAAATGAGGCATGCGGGAGGATGGACTCGACTGGAGGGCGACATGATCGATGGAGAAGAGGGTTGGAGAGGAATGAGAAATAAGCAAACGCCACATGATTATACTTGAACGGCTCAAATAAACAATAAGTTGTCTCGCTTGGCCTACATAGTGAAAGGCCTAATGCGCAACGCGGAGCACTGACGCTCGAATATGGCCGGGAAAACAGGGAAACCGACATGTGGGGCACACCCGTCGGGACGACGTAGCGCAGACTAGTCCAATGGAGGAGCTGGCCCACGACCTCCTCGCCACCGACAACCGTTCATGTGGGTCGTTGGGGCCAACAACGGGGCGCAGCTCCAGCACCGCCTCTGGACACGGCGACCGCGGTGAGCGACACGCTCATATCGTTGCTAGACACGGTCGGTTTCAGTGTGCCGAGGGTGGCGTTAGTGTTGTGGCACGACCAACGGTATGTTTGGTTTGTGCCCAAGGTTGCCCCATCAAAGCATTGGGTAGCCAAAATTTTGGTTGAGGTATTGGTTGCCCATGATTTGGCCGACATTGGCAAGAAAAATGAACTAGAGTTGGCTAGAGTTCATTGGCATGCCAAAGAAATGGCAACCATCCAAACAAAGACCAATCTTTGGGTCATGACCAAAATTTTGGTTGAGGTATTGGTTGCCCATGATTTGGCCGACATTGGCAAGAAAAATGAACTAGAGTTGGCTAGAGTTCATTGGCATGCCAAAAAAATGGCAACCATCCAAACAAAGACCAATCTTTGGGTCATGACCAAAATTTTGGTAAGGTGCACTTTGGCCACAATCCAAACACACCCCAACACCCGGCTCGTCGAGGATGCACGGGGCGCCGCGACGCGTCCGCGGAGTGGTGTAGCGCGGCCAACTGCATCCTCTGGACCTGAGACCATGCCGGGTCGTCTTGCTTTTTCAATGACATGCGGGGATCGCATGTGAGCAAAGGGCATCTCCAACGTTGCCACGACCGCAGCTGACTACCCTGGCACACCAAAAACCCTCGTCCCTCGCGCCGTCGCGCGGTGCGTTCCCAGCCGGCGCCAGCCTGCCCGCATTCATGCCGTCCATTCGTATGTCGTCGTTAAGAGGCTCGGTGCCCAAGGAACCAACTCCGACGACTTAATGATGCACCCGGACGCTTGGCCTCACCGGAATGCGCTACTTAAAGCGGCAATGCCCAGCTAACCTCCACACCATAGCGCATCGTCCTCCTACCTGGCACCACATCCGCCATGACCGCAAGTGCGAACGCTCTGCGGGAGAGCTTGTCTTCGGGGATGAAGCTCGAGGTCGCCGCCCTCGCTCAAGTCGCCTCTCGTGATGCAATAGCGGCGTAGCCGGACACGGACGCGACCGCACAAGTGGTGGCCACGCTGGCGGCCGACAACGGGAGCACCGTCAGCCACGCGTCCTACTTGCCGCCGTCCAACATCCGGCACCGCCGAGGTCGGGGACTCCTCCGAGGATGAGTAGGGCATGGGAGGCGGCAGGGCATGGTGTGCCAACTGGCCGGTCCGTATCCCGTGTTCTACTCTTCCTCGCCGGAGACCGCACCTTCACTTCACGGGTCTTGAACCCCGCCCCCGTACATAGAGATCGCAGATGGAGGACGTCGGTCGCCGCCGTAGAATAGGTTTAGGGTCGGGTTTCTTTTATTTTTCTGTCCTATAAAAGTTGAAATGTAATGAAAATCTGCTGTGTTTGCATTAATCTCGGCCGGTGTATATGAACTTTCACAATAATATACATATTGTAGGAGTACTAGCAAGATGCCCGTGCGTTGCATGGAAGATCAAGATCTTGTGGGAGAAAAGGATGAACGAGGGAAAGCCGAGTCTGCAAATGTGGAGAGGAGTGCGGGTAAATTGTCATAGTTCCCTTCCTATCCGTTAGATATAGATCGGACGGCCTATATTGCAGGATGACAGGCACACCATCATCACCAACTCTGCTTTTTATTGAACCGAGACAAATCTAACATGCGAACTAAAATAAACACATAGGGTCTATACATACACAAATTATCTTAGGCACTCCAATAGTACGTCCACTACACATTCGGGCATTTCACATCTTTCTACATCTACAGGAACCTACGAAAGGGTTAATGTAAATTGCCTCTCGCTCTCTCCTCCCCTGATTTTCATGGTGGTGGGCCCCTCCCTCCCCCCAATCTACAATCAATAGCTCACACATTTCACATTACGTTAATTACGTAACTGGGATTACGTAGGTGTAGCATTACTCATCCTAAAAAACCCAACTAAGCCAACCTCCCAGCATATCGCGCGGGAAAAGACCCGGTCGCGACGTTTTAGTCGGGATTACCAGATTACTAGTAGTAGTATCGATGGATCGCGCGAAGCAACAAAAAAATTGAGGGGGCGAAGCACCTAGTTTAAAAGGAGAAAAGGCGGTACACACTCCTGTTGCGGTCGCATTGCACCCCACACACGTTCGGTCCTGCACACGGCTCACTCAAACGGAACGCGCTTCGGCTTGCCTCTTCACTGACACGTGGGACTGCACTTGGAGAAACCGACCATGCGCCAAACTCCCCCCGCCCATCGCACGAAAATCCTTCCCCCCCCCCACCCACACACCCAAAAATTCCCCCCAAATCTGATTCAACCGCCCTTCGGCCAACTAGCCAATAATATTCCCCAAACCCCCCTCCCCCCTGTCCCCATCCACTCCATTCGCTCCGCCAAAGCCGCCCTCCCCACCGTGCCGATACGTCGTCGCCGCGGTTCAGCGATCCTCTCGCTCCCACAGTACGCTCTCGTAGATTGCCGTCCTCTAGCCGCGCCGCCACCTCTGGCTACGTTCTTGTGGAGGCGCATGGCGATCAGCGCCGCCACCGCTGGCGACGTTCGCGTGGAGACGCACGGCAGTCAGCTTCTCCCACGGTACGCGCATTCTAGACTAAGGCCCTGTTCATGTCAGTGTAGCGCTGAATGTTAGCTGATAGACGCTGTTAATCTCACTATTTGCCAAAGTAGTTTACTGTCAATATGCTCTGCTTAAGAAGCTTCCTTGCCCTATTCTGCACTCAATCTGCTTAGCTGAGATGGCATGCCAAGGCCGATTAGTTGCTAAAATATCCTGCCATATATTTATTGTAACGTAGATTGCCATGGTCTAGTAGCCAATCTGTTAGGTGAAATAGCTCTACACCGTTTTATACTCGATCTTTGTTGCTGCGATGGCCTTTGATAGTTAGATGGTTGTGTGCTCGGCCTCATTGACTGCTGAAACAGCCTGCCATAATTTGGCACTCAAATCTATTTTCTGAATTAGCTTTACATATATTTCGTTACTTAGATCTACTCGTCCAAATATCTTGCCATAGCTTTAGACATCGACCTAGGTATTTTTTCTGGACTTCATAAAAAAGCATATATGTTTTTCCTATAATATCTAGTAGAAGAACTAATTTGTATGTCTAACTAATGGAAAGGACTTGGATAACTTCTGCTCGAAGATTCTCCGCTGCATATGTCGAGGAGGTTGAAAACTTCATGAACTTTATCAGAGCTGAGTACGGTGGTCCGAAATCAGATGTGCTCTGCCCGTGTAGCAGTTGTATGAATTCAGTTACAAGACCCCAGTCAACTGTGCAAAATCATCTACACTTGTATGGGATGTCGGTCACATATACTAGGTGGGTTCATCATGGTGAAGCTGTGAACGTCAATGTTATTGACTACGTGGAAGCAGCAGATCACCATCTTGATCTGCCTGATGCTCAGGTGGAAGAGGAGGAGGAGGTGGTGGTGGCGGAGCCAGTGAGTTTGACCAACATTGAAACAATGCTACGAAATGCTCGTGCATTCCGTGAACTTTCACCTGCAGAAGAAAAACGGTGGGCCCGCATGTTGGAACAATGCAACGTTGCTGTCACCCCAGGAAATAAGCTGTCAGTATTCTCAGCTATGGTCACCTTTCTTCAGGTGAAGACATCTGAGCGGATGACCAACAAATCATTCGATGCGATGTTGGCTGCTTTCCGCAAATCTTTCCCAGATGCGTCTGAGCTGCCACACACCTACAGTAAAATGAAGAATTTCCTTCGTGCAGTTGGAATTGGATATGATATGATCCATGTTTGTAAGAATAATTGTGTTCTGTTCCGGAAGGATTATGCCAACTTAAGTGAATGCCCGAAATGCAAATCATCAAGATGGAAAGATGGCGATGCTGTGAAGAGGATTCCTCATAATGTTCTGAGACATTTTCCAATTACACCAAGATTGCAGAGGTTGTTTCATGATGCTGAAACAAGAGAGGATGTACTGTGGCATTCTAGGAACCAGGAGTACAGAGATCAGAATGTAATGAGCCATCCATCTCATGGTAGTGAGTGGAAAAGCTTCAATGATAAACACAAAGAGTTTGCTGCTGACCCGAGAAACATTAGACTTGGCTTAGCTTCAGATGGATTTAACCCATTTGGCCACCAGAGCGCCACATATAGCATGTGGCCAGTGCTTGTTATCCCTTACAACATGCCTCCAAATGTCTGCACCAAAGAATCAAACTACATGATGGCCTTGCTCATCCTAGGTCCAAAAAGTTCTGGAAAGGATTTTGATTTGTTCATGGAGCCTCTTGTGGAGGAACTTCAACAGCTATGGAAGGGTGTTCTCACTCGAGACCTATATAGCAGCCCACTAGCTGATTTCTTTCCGCGTGCTGTTATAATTTGGTGCATCCATCATTATCCGGCTTTGGGCACTATGTCAGGGCGAACGACACATGGTTACAATGCATGTGTTCGCTGTGACAGGAATCCGCTGTCATACACAGTACTTAGCAAGATCTGTTACATTGGACACCGCCGTTTCCTTGCCAAGGACAAGCCGTATCCTAGAAAATACCGAAGACATGTGTTCAATGCAAAGCATGAAAACCGTGATGCGCCAAAGAGGCTCACCGCCGATGAGTTGCAAGTGGAATTATAGAAGGTCAGGCATATTACACCAGGAAACCATCCTGGTAATGGTAGCGGGAAAAGGAAGCGTGGTAGGGTAGAGGAGAGATTATTGTTTACCCACAGGTCCACTTTGTGGGACTTGGAGTATTGGAAAGATTTGGATCTGGGGCATAATCTTGATGTGATGCACATCGAGAAAAATATATGTGACAGCATTATCGACACACTTCTTAATATTGAAGGCAAGACGAAAGATACCTTAAAATCTAGGATTGATTTGACACAGTTGGGTATCAGAAAGGATTTGCAGGTGCAAGATGAAGGTAAACCACGGGATATGGCACCAGCTGTGTATGTCTTGGACAAGGTAAAAAGAAAAGAATTCTGCGAGGTCCTGTCACGTGTGAGATTCCACATGGATTTGCTTCCAACCCTAAAAGGAGAGTCAGTGCAGATGGAAACAAGGTACAAGGGTTGAAAACTCATGACTGCCACGTCCTACTTCAAAGGGTTTTACCTATTATCCTTAGAGGATTGGGCCGCCCTAACTTATACAGAGCAGTTGCAGAGTTGGGACAATGCTTCAGGGAACTCTGCAGTAGGAATATCAGGATAGATGCTTTGGAGCGTCTTAGAGACAAGATACTAACTATCATATGCGACCTTGAGAAGATATATCCTCCAGCCTTCTTTGATGTGATGGTGCATTTGGTTGTTCATCTACCTGATGAGGCACTACTTAGAGGTCCAGTACAGTATGGCTGGATGTACCCTATTGAAAGGTGGCTAGGCACTTTCAAGGGCTATGTTAGGAACAGAGCTAGACCCGAGGGTTCCATTGCAGAGGCCTACATTGCTACAGAAGCGTTGACATTCTGCTCAAAATACATTGAAACAGCTGACAGCTTAGCAAAGAGGTGGGTGAAGACAATCTCGGGCTCAATGTTTTCGATTATTCTGTTCGATTTACAGGGAAGAGTCGACAAGAGGACAAACCTAAATATTTGGACAAAATGGTTTGGTATGTGTTGAATAACTGTCCTAAGATACTACCTTATATCAAGTAAGTGCAGTACTGCAGCTTATACATCGTAATCTACTAAACTTGCAGCACATTCTTATATACTTAGATGTTTGACGCGATCACTATGTTGTGCAGCATCTACAAAGAGGGGTTACTGCCGCAAAATCCAAGAAACATTAACAAACTGGTTATGGCGGGATTTGCGAAATGGTTCAAGAACCATGTAAGCTTTTGAAGTGCACTGTCGTTTTTTTTAATATATTGAGTACATAAGATGATCAGCTTGTCTATTTTCTAACCATAGGTTAAGAAGATGCGGGAGGATGGGCGGGCAGTTGATGATGCTCTTTACTCACTAGCAATGGGTCCTAATACTCGGGTAAGACATTATGAATCTTGCGTTGTTGGAGATGTGCGCTACAACACCCTTGCACGAGACGAAGGAAGGAAGACACAAAACAGTGCCATCATGAGCACGGATACGTATGACAAAGAGACAACTGAAATGTATGCTAACATAACAGACATTGTTCAGCTGCAGTATATCTCCAGTTTCGAGGATCATCGGTGTGTGGTTCTGTTGTGCTGTCGTTGGTATAACCTGTTTTGCAGGATTGCAAAACCTAGAGCTCATGATTATTTCAAATCCATCAATGTCAAGGCGGCGTACCAGACCAACGAGCCTTTTATTTTGGCAAATCAAGCAACACAAATATTTTTCTTTGAAGACACATTTGCACGTAGCGATGACTGGAGAGTATTGCAAAGGTTTGAGCAGAGGAATTCGTTTAATGAAGTTGCACAACAAGATGATGCTTACACTGCTCCTGATGTACAAGATAACACAGATGTTCCTAATATCTTTGAGAACCATCACATCAATGACGCCGGCGAAAAGATTGCCTGTCGTGCTGTGGACATACAAGAGTTGATCAAGAAGAAGCCAACGTTCGAGGACGTTGAGGACGAAGAAGAAGATGACACCATGGGGAATTACGGTTCAGACAGATACACATGGCGAATATGTTGATGCTGCTGCTGCGGATGATGATTACATTGCTTTTGTCGTATTTGTCTGTCAGAAGACGTTTTTTATCTACTATGTGAAATTGTGTTTGCTATGACAACTGAAACCTGATGAACATGTTGTTTAGTATTTTGTTGTGAGAACATCACTTGTTATGTATGCTGATTTGTGTTTGGTGATTGTATGACAACTAAAACATGATGACATTGTTGTTTAGTTGTACTCATATTTGGCTGTGAAACTTGAATTTGATGACATAGTTTGTTGTTGGACTACAATTTGCTCGACGTCTTTGAATGAGAACAAAGCTGACCCAACAGGGCCTCTGCTATTTATTTATTTATATGAGCAAAAGGGATACCCCCTGATTTCCATTAATAGAAATCATTAGATGTTCACAACACTACGCCCAACCTGCTACACAGGTTTCATTCATTACTAGTTTCAGCAAAGTGCTCATGTCGTAGCCACTGAATACATCACGAGTGCTACATACACTGCAAATAAAGAGACAATCATCCTACAGAGCACATCGATTTTGCCCATTATCTTCACAAGCTCTTTCATCTCCTCATTGCTGTCAAGGCCGTTCAGCAGCTGTTGCTTGGCCATGATCAAAGGAACAGCATCTTTAACCTTCTGCTCTGCATCTTCCTCTTCTGTCGTTCCTTCAGTTACTTGTCCAACACCCCAACCTGCTGGTATTGGGATTCCTCGGCTAACCAAATAATCAGCGTAGCCGCATTCCCCCACATCAGCAACTTCCCAGAAATACAAATCACACGAATCTTCCCTTTTCTGCACGAATCAAATTGGAAGATCATCAACCAAACTATTAAAAAAATCAGCAACTGAAAGCAGCAGAACAACACTTAAAGATATTATTACCCCATGATTCGGGCATTTGTAGAAGACTCGGCCAGGGTTGCGGATTGTGGTTGAGACGCGACGGATGACTCTGCGTGATTTGCAGCAGTGGCACCACACCAACGGCAGCAGGTTGCGATGAGCAATCGGCTGCGGTGCGCGTGCCGGCGGGGGTGTGATGAGACCCACAGGCGATGGTACGGGTGGTGACTTGGCGCATATCTGGTTGTTGCTTGCTGAAGAGCAGGTGGACGAGCAGCCAGCGGACATGGTTGCTGCGGCCAGAGCTTCTGATGCTAGGAAGAGTAAGTAGAGAAGAGGAGAAGCGAACGTTGGATATGTCAGTTTCATTACTTGCAGAGTAGCATAGCACCATATATAGTCATACTCTAGGTTTGGATTCAAACCAGCTACAGGAGCACGTCTTTCTTTTTTCTAAAACTCGGCAACGTCTCTTTACCGGTACACTAGCTTGTTCTGTATGCCTTCCCAAGTCTTTGATTTTCTTTCCCTTTTTGCGAGGAAGGAAGGAGGACAAAATTGAGAGTTCCTGGGACTCGAACCCAAGACCTCTCGGTTGAAAACCAAGGGTGCTAGTCACTTATGTGGCGAACGTTCCCTGTGAGGAGGACGGCAGACGAACGCATTTTCCTCGCAGTTTTCTTCCTATATATAAAAAAGTATGCTACTTGGTGTCCGCTTAGTCAACAAACGATTCTGGCAACCTTGACCGTTGGATTGACATCCAACGTCTGTCGCGTTTCTTCAGTCTCTTCTTCCTTGAGCCGCCAAAGCCAAACCAGCACCGGTGGGACCGCCTGCTCTCGCCTCCCACGGTTGGTTGTGATCTTCCCCGGCTCCTGTTTGTTCCCGTCTGAGGCCTCACCATCATCCTACGCCTTGGTTCACTTGCCGCGGCGCCGTCCTCTGGTGTTGTCAACATGGTCAACAACCAAGAGGAATGAGGAGATGACTGTACATGATGAGGATGACAGTAGGGACCCAGCAGCGTGCGCAGTAATTTTGTTTTTTCGGGACGGAGAAGGGTATCAACTGGGTTGTGCGGGACCCGTGGCCCGTCTAGCCCAGGCTTTTATTTCATATGTTTAGCACATGACCAGCCCAGTTTGTTTTTTTCCTTTTTGAAAATGGCTAGCTAGCTATTTTGTTTTTTGCAGAATAACCAACGTAGGCCTACTTGCTTTTCTATGCCCTGCTGGGCCGGAAATCTTTCAAGACGAGGAGGGATGCATTTTGCCCAGAAAATGGGCTATAAGTAATAAGAAATGGGCTATAAGTAATAAGAAATGGGCTATAAGTAATAATAAATGGGCTGTAAAATGAAAAAATACAGCAAACAGGCAATTAGTTCCAAAATATTGTTTTCTTTCGGATTTTGATATTTTAAATTTCATTGTTTTTGTGCGGGTAAAATTTCATTGAATTTAAATTAAGGTATATTTAGATTTAAAATTAATTTGAATCTGGCTAGAAATTTCGGGCTGTATGCTGTTTGGGACAGATTTGGAGGCTGACTTGTGGGTCTACTAGGTTGACGTGTACTTTGGCTTTGTCAACTTAGTCCACAAACGATTCTAGCAGCAGTGACCGTTGGATGTTAATCCAACGGCCGTGCTGCTTCTTCAATATCTGATCTTCTTGCTCCAGCCGCCCAAACCAGCTCCGGTGGGACTGCCTGCTCCCACCTCCCGTGGCCGGTTGTGCTGCCGCACAGGCCGCACCGCCCCACCTTACTTCGTTGTTGGCCAGGCCATTCCTCTACTCACCCACACCTCCTGTTATTTTCCGGCGACGGCAGCCGGACCAGTAAACCCTCATACTCCCCACCGCGTGGGCAACCATTGCCGAGTCTTCCCCGGCTCCGTGTCATTCCCTTGCTAGGCCTCGCCGTCGTCCACCGCCATGGTGCTCTCGGCGCGGCCTAGTCAACGTGGTCAGCGAATGACATCCATCGGCTGTGGACTGTATGCGCAAAATAATGATTCCTCCACCTGACAGCTGGGACCCACCGGAAGGGCCTTTGTATTTCACGAAAAAAAATGTTCCCCCCGCTAACATGTCGGACCCACCAGCTATATCTTCGCACGCAAGGAAGTGCCTCCTTATTACGCACAAAAAATGAATACCCCCTGCTAGTTGGGACCCACCATAGTGGGAGGATGACTTGTGGGCCAACTAAGTTGACGGGGACGGAGGGCTTTGTCAACTTAGTCAATATGAACGATTCTAGCTCGAGTGACCGTACGATGTCCATCCAACGGTCGTAGTGCTTCTTCAACCTCTGGTCTTCTTGCTCCAGCCGCCCAAAGCAGCGCCGGTCGTGCCGCATGCTCCTGCCTCCCGTGGCTGGCTGTGCTGTCGCGGAGGCCTCCGCCCCCTACTATTCCCACCGCTGGCCAGGCCCTGTGGCGACGGCAGCCTCACACCGCAGCCGAACCAGTGAACCCTCGTATTCCTCTCCGTGCAGGCTTCCACTGTCGCGTCTTCCCCGGCTCCGTGTTGTCCCCTTCCTAGGCCTCGCCGTCGTCCACCGTCGTGGTGCTCTCGGCGCGGCCTGGTCAACGTGGTCAAGGAACGACTTCCATCGGACGTGGACTGTACATGGAGAGGCTGACAACTGGGTCCACGGCCGCAGCAAGGAAGTGCCTCCTTATTACGCGGAAAATAATGATTACTCCACCTGACAGCTGGGACCCACCGGATGGGCCACTGTATTTCACGGAAAAAACATTTCACCCTGACTGCTGGGACCCACCAGCTTCATCTTCGCACGCAAGGAAGTGCGTCCGGGCAAAAAAATGATTCGCCCCCCTGACTGCTGGGACCCACCAGCTACACCTTCGCACGCAAGGAAGTGCGTCCGGGCAAAAAAAATGATTCGCCCCTCTGACTGCTGGGACCCACCGGCTACATCTTCGCACGCAAGGAAGTGCGTCTGGGCAAAAAAACGATTCGCCCCCTGACTGTTGGGACCCACCAGCTACATCTTCGCAGGCAAGGAAGTGCCTGATAGTCGGGACCCACCTGGTTGAAGCATACGTAGCATTGTCATTCTGGTCGCGAACGTGTACGTACATACTGGTCGATGTAGAGGCACGCACGTGTCGTAGTAGAGGCGCGCACGTAGCATGTACACGTACGTATAGCGGCCAGGGTGCAAGAAAGAAAATACGGCCACGTATGTGTACATACGGGCGGGGTCTCGAACGCCTACTCGCGCATACGTATGGCCAGGGCTCGTGTACATGGCTGGGTCGAAACGGAGAAACAGCGTCATCGTCGTGTTCATGGGGAGGCAACAGAATGCGTCGTGTTCATGGGGAGGAAATGGAATGCGCCGTGTTCATGGGGAGGCAACGGAATGCGTCGTGTTCATCGGGAGGCAACGGAACGCATGGGAGCCAACCGGCTGGGTCGGAACGGAATGCGTGGTCGTGTTCATCGGGAGGGCTTGGACAGAACAGGCGATGGAAACGAGGCCTGGCGTACTGCAAAACGGAGGAAACAGACCTCCTACGTTCGGAACGGGGTCCTGTTGATCGGGAGGGGTGTGGCGTACCGCAAAACGGAGGAAATGGACCTCCTACGGTCGAAACGGGGGTCCTGTTGATCATGAGGGGTGTGGCGTACCGCAAAACAGACGAAACAGACCTCCTACGGTCGAAACGGGGGTCCTGTTGATCGGGAGGGGTGTGGCGTACCGCAAAACGGATGAAACGGACCTCCTACGGTCAAAACGGGGGTCCTGTTCATCGCGAGGGGTGTGGCGTACCGCAAAACAGGACTCCACGGGATAGTATTCATCTCCACCGTCGACCTCCTCCAGCCTCCACGGGCTACCGTCGACCTCCTCCAGCCTCCACGGGCTCCTGTTCATCCAGCCTCCACCGCGTGCTACTCCACCAGCTACTATTCAACCACCCCTCCACGGGCACCCCTCCACCGTTTACTGTTCATCCAACCCTCCACACCACGGGGTCCTGTTCAACCACCCCTCCATGGGCACCCCTCCACCATCTACTGTTCATCCAGTCCTCCACACCACGGGGTCCTGTTCAACCACCCCTCCACGGGCACCCCTCCACCATCTACTGTTCATCCAGCCCTCCACACCACGGGGTCATGTTCATCCAACCACCCCCCCCCTCGCGCGCAATGCTCACTGTTCATCCAATCGATCGGCTTCAGTTAGTAGCAGTAGCGAAGGAATCGCTCGATCGGGTTCAGTTAATAGCCATCGATCGATCACTCGGGTTCAGTAGCGCGTAGCCTGTAGTGCAACCGCTCGGGTTCAGTTAGAGCCCAACGCCTCGCTCGGGTTCAGTTAGAGCCAACGCCTCGCAAACATGCGCATACGTGCACGAGAGAAACGCGCATCGCTCGGCCCTCGACCTCCCACCGTAACCGGGAACTCTCCGAAATTTTCCTCCCCCTCGCTTCTACCACGGTTTTTTCCGTCATGGACGGCCCAAAGAATGTCATGCAGCTGCGTCTCCGGACCGCCCAGGACGAAAAGCCCATTTTCTGTCATGATTTTTTGTCATAGAAGTAGGAGCTCACCACATCTATGATGATACTAGATTTTGTCACAATTATCGTCATAGAAGTGTCATATGTATGACAGAAAAAAAATTCGGTTGGCCCAAAATGTCACGGATGTGTCTTTTTTTGTAGTGATGTTAGCAGTTGCCGCATTTTATGACTATGAAATTTGGCAAATGGATGTCAAAACTGCATTCCTTAATGGATATCTTAAAGAAGAGTTGTATATGATGCAACCAGAAGGTTTTATCAATCCAAAAGGTGCTAACAAAGTGTGCAAGCTCCAACTATCCATTTATGGACTGGTGCAAGCCTCTCGGAGTTGGAATGTACACTTTGATAGTGTGATCAAAGCATATGGTTTTATACAAACTTTTGGAAAAGCATGTATTTACAAGAAAGTGAGTGGGAGCTCTGTAGCATTTCTGATATTATATGTGGATGACATATTGTTAATCGAAAATAATACTGAATTTCTGAATAGCATAAAAGGATACTTGAATAAGAATTTTTCAATGAAAGACCTCGGTGAAGCTGCTTATATATTAAGCATCAAGATCTATAGATATAGATCAAGATGCTTGATTGGACTTTCACAAAGCACATACCTTGGTAAAGTTTTGAAGAAGTTCAAAATGGATCAAGCAAAGACAGGGTTCTTGCTTGTGTTACAAGGTGTGAAGTTGAGTCAGACTCAAGACCCGACCACTCTAGAAGATCGAGAGAAAATGAAAGTCGTTCCCTATGCTTCAGCCATAGGTTCTATCATGTATGCAATGCTGTGTACCAGACCTGATGTGTGCCTTGCTATTAGTTTAGCAGAGAGGTACCAAAGTAATCCAGGAGTGGATCACTGGACAGCGGTCAAGAACATCCTGAAATACCTGAAAAGGACTAAGGATATGTTTCTCGTTTATGGAGGTGATAAAGAGCTCGTCGTAAACAGTTACGTCGATGCAAGCTTTGACCCTAATCCGGATGACTCTAAGTCACACGCCGGATACATGTTTTTATTGAATGGTGGAGCTGTCAGTTGGTGCAATTCCAAGCAGAGCGTCATGGCGGGATCTACGTGTGAAGCGGAGTACATAGCTGCTTCGGAAGCAGCAAATGAAGGAGTATGGATGAAGGAGTTCATATCCGATCTAGGTGTCATACCTAGTGCATCGGGTCCAATGAAAATATTTTGTGACAACACTAGTGCAATTGCCTTGGCAAAGGAATCCAGATTTCACAAGAGAACCAAGCACATCAAAATACGCTTCAATTCCATCCACGGTCAAGTCAAGGAGGGAGACATAGAGATTTTCAAGATACATACGGATCTGAATGTTGCAGGCCCATTGACTAAACCTCTCTCATGAGCAAAACATGATCAGCACCAAGACTCCATGGGTGTTAGAATCATTACTATGTAATCTAGATTATTGACTCTAGTGCAACTGGGAGACTGAAGGAAATATGCAGGCAATAATAAAGTTGTTATTTATATTTCCTTATATCATGACAAATGTTTATTATTCATGCTAGAATTGTATTACCCGGGAACTTAGTACATGTGTGAATACATACACAAACAGAGTGTCACTAGTATGCCTCTACTTGACTAGCTCGTTAATCAAAGATGGTTAAGTTTCCTAGCCATGGACAGGAGTTGTTATTTGATGAACGGGATCACATCATTAGAGAATGATGTGATTAACTTGACCCATCCGTTAGCTTAGCACTATGATCATTTAGTTTATTGCTATTGCTTTCTCCATAACTTATACATGTTCCTATGACTATGAGATTATGCAACTCCCGAATACTGGAGGAACACTTAGTGTGCTATCAAATGTCACAACATAACTGGGTGACTATAAAGATCGATATATTGGAAGGCTGTGTTTGGACATCGGAATGGTTCCGGATGAGTTCGGGCATTTGTCGGAGTACCGGGGGGTTACCGGAACCCCCCGAGGAGTCCATGGGCATTATTGGGCCTTAGTGGGAGAGAGGAGAAGGCGGCCAGGTGGAGGGCCCCCCCCCCAAGCCCAATCCGAATTGGGCGCCCCTCCTTTCCTTCCCTCTCTCTCCCTCTTCCTTCTTCTCCTACTCCAACTAGGGAAGGGGGGAACCTACTCCTACTGGGAGTAGGACTCCCCCTTGGGCACGCCATAGAGAGGGTTGGCCGTCCCCTCCTCCCATCCTTTATATACGGGGAAGGGGGCATCCCATAGACACACATGTTGATTGTTTGGCCATGTGCGGTGCCCCCCTCCACAGAATTCCACCTCGGTCATATCGTTGTAGTGCTTAGGCGAAGCCCTACGTCGGTAACTTCATCATCATATTCATCACGCCGTCGTGCTGATGTAACTCTCCCTCGGCCTTAGCTGGACCAAGAGTATGAGGGATGTCACCGAGCTGAACGTGTGCAGATTGCGGAGGTGTCGTGTGTTCGGTACTTGATCGGTTGGATCGCGAAGACGTTCGACTACATCAACCACGTTTCATAACGCTTCCGCTTTCGGTCTACGAGGGTACGTAGACATACTCTTCCCCTCTTTTTGCTATGCATCTCCTAAATAGATCTTGCGTGATCGTAGGAAATTTTTGAAATACTATGTTCCCCAACATCGACCGCTGTCCAGCATACATCTAGAGAATTAAGTTCATAAAGAACAAAGTAACGCCTTAAGTAAGATGACATGATGTCGACAAAGTAAACTCACACATGAATAAACCCCATCTTTTTATCCTTAATGGCAACAATACATACGTGTCATGGCCCCTACTATCACTAGGATTGTGCACTGCAATATCAAACCCATCACAAAACACCTCTCCCATTGCAAGATAAATCAATCTAGTTGGCCAAACCAAATCAATAGATCAGAGAGAAATACAAAGCTATAACAATCATGCATAAAAGGGTTCAGAGAAAACTCAAAGAATATTTATGGATAATCTGATCATAAACTCACAACTCATCTGATCCCAAGAAACACGCCGCAAAAAGTCATTACATCGGATAGAACTCCAAGAACATCAAGGAGAATAATGCATTGAAGATCAAATAGAGAGAAGCAACCATCTAGCTACTAACTATGGACCCGTAGGTCTGTGGTACTACTCACGCATCATCGGAAGGGTAACAAGGTTGATGTAGAGCCCCTCCGTGATTAATTCCCGTTCCGGCGGAGTACCGAAAAAGGTCCCCAAATGGGATCTCTCGAGAATAGAGGCTTGCGGCGGCGGAAAAAGTATTTCGTGGACTCCTCCATTGGTTTTCTGATTTTAGAGAATTTATAGAGGCGGAGTTAGGTCAAACGGAGTTACGTGGGCCCCACGAGCCACCAGGCGCGTCCTACCCCCAGGCGCGCCATGGTGCCTCGTGGGCCACTGCCCCATCTTCTCATCCCCTCCCGAAGCTTCCAGGGTCTCTTATGTGCAGAAAAAAAATCTTGAAAAAAGTTTGATGGCATTTGGTCTTCGTTTGGTACTGATAGTCTGAAAACCAAAAACAAGCAAAAAAACTGCAACTGGCACTAGGGACTAAGTTAATAGGTTAGTCTCAAAAAATGATATATAATTGTTTTGTAAATGTATATAAAATATCCAAGATTGATACTATAATAATATGGAACAATAAAAAATTATAGATACGTTGGAGACGTATCAATAGGCAGCGCCATGTCTCGCTTATAGCGAGACCTAACATGCTCTCGCGTCAAGCACCTCCCTAAATGGGTCGGCCCATGCGTGCGGGAGGCTACGACCTCATTTTTTGTTTTTCTTTCCTTTTTTACTTTCCTTTATACTTCCAAATATTCTAAATAAATATATTACAAAAAACAATTTACATAAAACATTTTTAAAAATAGTAATCAAGCATTTGAAAAATGTTAAATGTGTATAATGAAAATGTTTCTCATGTATACGAAAAAATTATACAAAAATATACATTTTGTGTAAAAAAGTTTATCATGTATTAAAAATTGTAATCAAGCATATATATATACAATGTGTAGAAAAAGTAAAAAATCAAAAAATATAAGTTAAAAAAATATGTTAATCATGTATTTTGAAAATGTTAACCATTTATACAAAATATATTCCTGTTGTATGCAAAAAATGTTAAATGTTTGCTGCAAAAATGTTAGAATGTGTTGAACAAAAAATAAATTGATGAAAAATCAACAAACAAACGAAGAAAATGGATAAAACCGAAAAATAAAAACAAATAAAACCCAAAAAGAAAATGAAAACCGAAGAAAACCAATGAAAAAGAATGGAAACAATGAAACTCGAGAACTAAACAAAGAAAATCGAAGAAAACCAAGAAAAGAAACAAAAAAGAAGAAAAACGAAGAAAGAAAGAAAGAAAAGCAAAAAAGCCCAATGAAACCGAGCAAGAACAAAGAAAAATGAAGAAAAAAGATAAGTAAAGTAAAAAAACCAATAAAAGTTGTGAAAGAAATGAAGAAATCATTGGAATAACAAAAACCAAAGAAAAACAGATAAAAAAAGAAAGGAAAATCAAGAACAAAATATAGAGGGAAAAGGAGAAATAAAACGAAGAAAACCAGGCTAAAACAAGTAAAAAAATTAGGAAAGGCCATCATGGTGTAACAGCCTGATTTTTGGCCCTTTCTTTTTTCTTTTGTTTTTTTGAGGTTTTTGCGTGAGATTTCCTTTTTTCGTGGCTTTGTGGTCTGGAAACTGAAGAAGATGCCCTATTCTTTGTTTCTAGAGTGGCTTGTCATTCCCAAATCCTTCCCTAGACCCTGTCATTTTCATCCTATCCCAAATCCCAATATTCTTTTTATTGGGAATATTCCTTTTCTATTAAAGGAATAACTCAAATTGCCCCAGTCTGTGAAGCAACCTTTACTTCCATCACTCCTAAAATTCCCAAAATAATTCTCATAAATTTTTGGGTCATATATTTCTCAAATATGGCAAAATATTTCATTTCTCATGTTTATCATCATGCTCAAATAATTCATTTCCTATTCTGCCCTAAATGGCACATTGTGAAGCAAGTGCTATTTTACTTTTCCCAATTGACCTCAAACTCCTTGGACACCTTTTCCTGTTCATATCATTGCCACATGCCAAAATGCAACCTCATTTGCCCAGTATTTATTTAATTGTGATTTTCCAAAGTTTCTATCCAGAAAGAAGCTTTGTGAAGGACGTGCAAGCTAGGCATATCCAAATGAGTTGCAATTTTGCATGGTCCCTCATATCATCATATCATATCCCTCCACCAAAGTAGAGCTCATGTCATGCCTCCATGTGAGCTCATCTTCAATTCTTTGCTTATGTCCAAAATTTCAGTTTGTGAAGCAAGTATATTTTATCTTGCTTCATTATGGCTCTCAATTGTTCTAGGCCTTCTATTATCCATATAACCTACCTCCACCCATTTTGGGCATGGTTCATCAAGCCATTATTCCTCTAGAATTTTTGCAAGTTTCTGTCCAAAGGAGATGTTTGTGAAGCAAGTACCAATTTGGCTTAGCCAATTGGTATGAGACTTTTTGAGAATCTTCATAGGCCCAAATGTCTCTGCCTTGCCCAATGTGAGCTCAATTTGACACTCCATATGAGTGCACCTTTCTGATCAAGTTTCTAGACCAGATTATGCAGTTGCAATGCAAGTGCATTAAATCTTGGTCCATTTCCTGCCAAACCCCCCAGTATGGTAGTTCTTCCTAAGCTAATAACCCAATACAACTCATTTGGCTCTAATGTCACCTCAGTTGAGTACTGTTTCACGACCAAGTTTACTGCAGTAAACTTCAGAGGGTGATTACCTTTTAACCAGAGCCCTTTTTATCGAACTACCACCGCAGTTGCAACCTCCCCTGGATGAACTATTAGCTAGACAACTTTTTGGGTGCTGTATAGCATTGAATGCCTGGTTCACATGGTGACCACGACAATGGCGTTCCTCTGCATGCGCTCTGTGCGCAGTGGCCGTGTCCAGGGTGTCGTTTCTGCTTCGTCCGTTTCCCCCTCGTCGTCTTAGCGCGTGTGAGCACGTCCATTGTTTTCCTCTCGTCGTCGCTGATTAGCTGGACCCCGCTCCCCCTCCGGCAGCTTCCTCACCGACGCAAGCCGCCGCGTGCCCACGGGTGCACAATGTCGATTTGGCTCGGTTCGTCGCCGTCGTCATCCTCCCTGCGCTCCCTTGGCCGCCTCTTCCCCGTGAGCTTTCTCCCTGTGCCTCCATCGTCGTCTACCTCCGAGCTCATGCGCGTGGGCACGTGTCTGCGGCGCCGGACACGCGGCCGCGGCGGCGCCAGCCCGGCACACCCCTCCTCAAGGCTCGTGAACCCCATGGATGGATGCGCCGCTCCTCCCTGAGCACACCGGTGGGCAGAACGCCGCAGGAGGTGGCCGGAGCCGCCGGTGGTCGTCGTCGGGGCGACCGGCCTCGCTTCTGCCCCAGCACGCGTCGGGGAGGAGGAAGAAGAAGCCATGAGGAGAGAGAAGAGGTGCGTGGGACCCGCGAATCAGTGAAACCGCCCCGGGCCCTCCTTTGCCACGCTGGATAAGTGGAGGCGTGGTCCACTGGATTGCGTCTTCGCTTAGCGAAAACGTATTCTATTTCTTCTTTGAGCCAAGTACGCTTTCTGTTACGGAAAACGTATTTCCTGAGAAGGCGCTTTCTGTTTTTCCGGCCGAGGTCTTGTTTGTGATGATTTCATTACAGATAGGTCCCTCGCAGAAAAACAATTATAACTTTTTAACCACATCTTCAAATGAGGTGATTCCAAAGCCCACTTCTTCGTCTCGTCGAGCCCGTTCTGTTGGTATCACTTTCACCATGTGTTAATATTCTGGAAATGACCTTTTTGCCCTTGCACGTAAACAGCCCCTCCGAGAGAGAACTGTTTCCGACAAATCTTTTCGCGGCTTCACCGCACTGCTCCCCGGTGCCTTCTTCACCCCCAGGCAAGCCACAATACCCACTTGCATGATAGTCATGCAGTAGCCATGGTTTTCAACTTGAATATTTATTAAATGATTGCTTGTTTAAAATATGGTTATCGTTGTTTCGGTAATGCTTCTGGGTTAGTGCTTACTTACTTGCTATGTGGTTATGCACCTGGTTATCATGTCCTGCTAGTTGCTAGTATTACTTTCATATTGCCATGCTTGATAGTAGTACATGTTGGGTTGGTCATGTTCTTCGATGCATGACTAACGTCAGTTACAAAGTACTGTTAATATGCGTTGTTCCTTTGATGTTAGTTGGTTAAGTGTTACTCGGTAATGTTATTGATGAGTTCTTGCATGGTATTTATGGTTGATGCTAGTGGTCATGTTATGCTATGAGTAGTGTTGCACTTGTAATATTTATGCTCGTCATTATGCCATGTTCAGTTGGAGATTATTCATAGTTGATATGGTGGATAGTTATGTTGCATCCCGTGCTTATGTTGATATCATGCTGATGCTTTGTAAATGCATCATGTTATTTTATCATGGCTCAGCATATTGCATTCAAGTTTAACCGAATTGAATTGAACTTGAACAACTGTTGGCTGAGTCATGGTGCCACCATATCGAACTGACCAATGCAACCACGCTTACCTTTATGGGAAGGTCCTAATTGGGTCTATTGTCGTGCCTCTCGCCGGTGCCTCCAACTAGGGAAGGTTATGGGCGCGCGCTACCCTGATCAGGTAGGCGGACATAACCTTGTGTGCCCGTTGTTGTTATTCTGGATCCGGTCCCCGTGAGGGACGTTGGCCACGACGGTGGTCGTTGTGTCTTTGGTAGACACGAGGCCACCCAGGACTAGCCCAGTTGGGAGTGTGTCGGAGTGGCCGGGAGAGTGTCATGGCAGTAGATCGGTTTTGTCGGAACGCCGTTGGTCCACCCGAATGGGAGTGCGAGGCCGTGGGTTCCGTAGTGTGGGTATAGTGTGCTAACCTCTACAGAGTGTATATTAAATCTATCAATAGCCGCGCCCGCGGATAAGGGCCCACTTCGTGTCGGTCACACCGTGAGTCAACAGTATTAATAATAACTTGATTAATGACAACCCCGGTTCGATGATGAGATAAGTTGGTTGTGATCGCCGGAAAGATCACCGTTTGAGACCAAGTGTTGGTCATGGTTGTGATCGCCGGAATGATCATCGTGGTATCTTCATACTTGTTCCCTGAGCAACCAAATATCGAGGACGAGATTTCTTTAAGGGGGTAAGGTTTGTAACAGCCTGATTTTTGGCCCTTTCTTTTTTCTTTTGTTTTTCTGAGGTTTTTGCCTGAGATTTCCTTTTTCGGTGGCTTTGTGGTCTGGAAACTGAAGAAGATGCCCTCTTCTTTGTTTCCAGAGTGGCTTGTCATTCCCAAATCCTTCCCTAGACCCTGTCATTTTCATCCTAGCCCAAATCCCAATATTCTTTTTATTGGGAATATTCCTTTTCTATTAAAGGAATAACTCAAACTGCCCCAGGTTGTGAAGCAACCTTTACTTCCATCACTCCTAAAATTCCAAAAATAATTCTCATAAATTTTTTGGGTCATATATTTCTCAAATATGGAAAAATATTTCATTTGTCATGTTTATCATCATGCTCAAATCATTCATTTCCTATTCTGCCCTAAATGGCACATTGTGAAGCAAGTGCTATTTTACTTTTCCCAATTGACCTCAAACTCCTTGGACACCTTTTCCTGTACATATAATTGCCACATGCCAAAATGCAACCTCATTTTCCTAGTATTTATTTAATTGTGATTTTCCAAAGTTCCAGAAAGAAGCTTTGTGAAGGACGTGCAAGCTACGCATATCCAAATGAGTTGCAATTTTGCATGGTCCCTCATATAATCATATCATATCCCTCCACCAAAGTAGAGCTCATGTCATGCCTCCATGTGAGCTCATGTTCAATTCTTTGCTTCTGTCCAAAATTTCAGTTTGTGAAGCAAGTATATTTTATCTTGCTCCATTATGGATCTCAATTTTTCTAGGCCTTCTATTATCCATATAACCTACCTCCATACATTTTGGGCATGGTTCATCAAGCCATTATTCCTCTAGAATTTTTGCAAGTTTCTGTCCAAAGGAGATGTTTGTGAAGCAAGTACCAGTTTGGCTTAGCCAATTGGTATGAGACTTTTTGAGAATCTTCATAGGCCCAAATGTCTCTGCCTTTACCAATTTGAGCTCAATTTGACACTCCATGTGAGTGCACCTTCCTGATCAAGTTTCTGGACCAGATTATGCAGTTGCAAAGCAAGTGCATTAAATCTTGGTCCATTTCCTGCCAAACCCCCCAGTATGGTAGTTCTTCCTAAGATAATAACCCAAGACAACTCATTTGGCTCTAATCTCACCTCGGTTGAGTACTGTTTCACGGCCAAGTTTACTGCAGTAAACTTCAGAGGGTGATTACCTTTTAACCAGAGCCCTTTTTATCGAACTACCACCGCAGTTGCAACCTCCCCTGGATGAACTATCAGCTTGACAACGTTTTGGGTGCTATAGAGCATTCAATGCCCCAGTTCACATGGTGACCACGACAATGGTGTGCCTGTGCACGCGCTCTATGCACAGTGGCCACGTCCAGGGCGTCGTTTCTGCTTCATCCGTTTCCCCCTCGTCGTCTTAGCGCGCGTGAGCTCGTCCATTGTTTTCCTCTCGTCGTCGCCGATCACCTGGACCCCGCTCCCCCTCCGGCAGCTTCCTCACCGACGCAAGCCGTCGCGTGCCCACAGGCGCACAGTGGCGGTTTGGCTTGGTTCGTCGCCGTCGCCATCCTCCCTACGCTCCCTTGGCCGCCTCTTCCCCGTGAGATTTCTCCCTGTGCCTCCATCGTCGTCTACCTCTGAGCTCATGCGCGTGGGCACGCGTCCGCGGCGCCGGACACACGTCCGCGGTGGCGCCAGCCCAGCACACCCCTCCCCTTGGCTATTTAAGCAGCCCCGGGTGCCCTCGACCTCACCAAGCCACTCCTCGACCTCCCAGGACCCCGCCCCACTACTCTCCCGAGCTCATAGAGCTCTCTGCTTCCCTCCATGGCCGCCGTGCCCGCCTTGGCCTCGGCATAAATTCGCTCAACACCGAGCTCCTCCCTCCCTCACTCCACCACCAAAGACCTCCATCCTCACCCCGGAGCCACCCCGGCATCTTTTCCCCTCCTCCGATGGCCTCTGGCCGCGGGCTCTGCAACGACCAGAGACGCCGTCCGCCCCGGCCCGAGGTGTGCCTGCCTCCTTCGTCCTCGAGGCTCGTGAACCCCATGGATGGATGCGCCGCTCCTCCCTGAGCACGCCGGTGGGCAGAACGCCGCGGGAGGTGGCCGGAGCCGCCGGTGGTCATTGTCGGGGCGACCGGCCTCGCTTCTGCCTCAGTGCGCGTCAGGGAGGAGGAAGAAGGAGCCAGGAGGAGATAGAAGAGGTGCGTGGGACCCGCGCGTCAGCGAGACGGCCCCGGCCCCTCCTTTGCCACGCTGGATAAGTGGAGGCGTGGTCTACTGGATTACGTCTTCGCTTACCGAAATCGTATTCTATTTCTTCTTCGAGCCAAAATACACTTTCTGTCATGGAAAACGTATTTCGTGAGAACGCGCTTTCTGTTTTTCCGGCCGAGGGCTTGTTTGTGATGATTTCATTACAGATAGGTCCCTGACAGAAAAACAACTATAACTTTTTAACCACAACTCCAAATGAGGTGATTCCAAAGCCCACTTCTTTCTCTCGTCGAGCCCGTTCTGTTGGTATCACTTTCACCATGTGTTAATATTCTGGAAATGACCTTTTTGCCCTTGCACGTAAACAGCCCCTCCGAGAGAGAACTGTTTCCGGCAAATCTTTCCGCGGCTTCACCGCACTGCTCCCCGGCGCCTTCTTCACCCCCAGGCAAGCCACAATACCCACTTGAATGATAGTCATGCAGTAGCCATGGTTTTCAACTTGAATATTTATTAAATAATTACTTGTTTAAAATATGGTTATCGTTGTTTCGGTAATGCTTCTGGGTTAGTGCTTACTTACTTGCTAGTTATGCACCTGGTTATCATGTCCTACAAGTTGCTAGTATTACTTTCATATTGCCATGCTTGATAGTAGTACATGTTGGGTTGGTCATGTTCTTCGGTGCATGACTAACGTCGGTTACAGAGTACTATTAATATGCGTTGTTCCTTTGATGTTAGTTGGTTAAGTTTTTACTCGGTAATGTTATTGATGAGTTCTTGCATGGTATTTACGGTTGATGCTAGTGGTCATGTTATGCTATGAGTAGTGTTGCACTTGTAATATTTATGCTCGTCATTATGCCATGTTCAGTTGGAGATTATTCATAGTTGATATGGTGGATAGTTATGTTGCATCCCGTGCTTATGTTGATATCATGCTCATGCTTTGTAAATGCATCATGTTATTTTATCATGGCTCAGCATATTGCATTCAAGTTTAACCGGATTAAATTGAACTTGAACAACTGTTGGCTGAGTCATGGTGCCACCATATCGAACTGACCAGTGCAACCACGCTTACCTTTATGGGAAGGTCCTAATTGGGTCTATTGTCGTGCCTCTCGCCGGTGCCTCCAACTAGGGAAGGTCATGGGCGCGCGCTACCCTGATCAAGTAGGCGGACATAACCTTGTGTGCCCGTTGTTGTTATTATGGATCTGGTCCCTGTGAGGGACGTTGGCCACGACGGTGGTCGTTGTGTCTTTGGTAGACACGGGGCCACCCAGGACTAGCCCAGTTGGGAGTGTGTCGGAGTGGCCGGGAGAGTGTCATGGCAGTAGATCGGTTTTGTCGGAACGCTGTTGGTCCACCCGAATGGGAGTGCAAGGCCAAGGGTTCTGTAGTGTGGGTACAGTGTGTTAACCTCTGCAGAGTGTATATTAAATCTATCGATAGTCGCGCCCGCGGATAAGGGCCCAGTTCGTGTCGGTCACACCATGAGTCAACAGTATTAATAATAACTTGATTAATGACAACCCCGGTTTGATGATGAGATAAGTTGGTTGTGATCGCCGGAAAGATCACCGTTTAAGACCAAGTGTTGGTCATGGTTGTGATCGCCGGAATGATCACCGTGGTATTGAGGATACCGAGTTGTTGGATATTCGTGATGTTGTGAGAGAATCATGGGTAAAGATCAAGCTCCTTATGGTCATTTGATGATTACTACAGTATTATTTATACCAAGCTTGATTTGATCCTGAGATGATCGTGTAATGTCCGAGGTTGGTAAGTGATGCATGTGATGGCTACGAGGTAACCCGAACAGAATAAATGGTGCATATAGTGTCATCATGTCGCATGCTAGTATCATCAGATTTATATGTTCATGCCATGATCATATTGTTCTAGCGATATTATGTTTATGTTATGTTATCCTGATGATCTCATGATAATTCCTGATTAACCTGTAATTGTCATGCTGTTGTTTGTCTTGAATGCTTCTAGTTATTGTGGGCTTGCAAGTACATTCAATGTACTGACCTGGCGTGTCATGCTAGTTTGCAGGTCGTGTATGGATTGCTTGCTTGTTTGGTGTTGTTCCCGTTCGTGCGAGTTAGTATCAGCGTTCCAGCCAGAGTCCCTGTAGAGTGGAGTTCACCGCCGCCGTCGTTGTTCCGCTGCTAGATGATTTTCCGCTGCTTCGAGTTGTTCTGCTGCTTGCATAGAGCAACTGAGGATGACGTAGTGTCGCCGTGCCGATGTTATCCATTGTAATATCGAAGACCTTGTATTCATATTCGTATAATAATAGAAAGTTGGTTTGTTCTATGCTAAGCAGTGTCGTATTCCAGAAGACTTCTCCTCGATCTCTGGGCTGGAATACGGGGCGTTCCGGTTTCTCTGAGCCGGGGTGCCACACATGGCTAGCTTTATTATGGATTAACTGGAATTACATCGTCCATAAGTTTGGAGAAGACATGCCCGGGCCTCGTTTGTCCAATTACTAGAAGTTTTATTACAAAAATTATTGCTAGCTAGTGCATACGCCGCTTGATTACACGAACGAACACAACGATATTCCATTATTGTCAAGGAATCCGATTCCGCTTCCACCCGAGAAAACCCTAGTGAGTTTGCATCTTGCATAGCCAGAGCCTCTGTTGTAACTATATCCGCCACATGGGAAATATAAAAACATTGAGATGCTAGAAAATTCTCTTTGTTATCTCTTAGTACTGCAACTGTAGCACCAACTTCATCAATATGGAAAGCCGCATCAACATTGAGTTTCATAAACTTAGGTTCATGTTTACCCCCTCCGTCCGGGTTTATTAGGCCTCTCAGCATCACAAGCATGTCCCCTTTTATAAGGCCCCGCATTGGAAAGGTGCATGCATGCAACCATTTCATTGGTTGTATTGAAAGCTATTGTTGTTGGTGCCATGGCTGAAAAGTTAATACACTTCATGTGTGCTTTTTCATTGGCTGCATGCATGTGAGAGAGTGCATTGGGAGTGGAATGGAATAATTAATGTGAGCAAATTACTATGTGTCTTGGTCCAAGAGAAATTATCTTTAGGCCTAATAAACCCGGACGGAGGGAGTACTCCTTTGTTCTTCAACATTATGCTTCTTCGGGACTAAAAACATATACGTCAAACAACGACCAAGCGACACGAGCGACTTGGGAAGCGAGCCAGCTAGCTGAGTTAATGGACCAGCCAATATGCATGCGCTTCAGGCAAGATATGGCTCTCACGCGAATCACACTCGCGGTGTGAATCATTCAATCAACGGGCAGGTGATGCAGGCTAGCGGAATGGGCCGTGAATCTATAGGGAGCTCCTATCTGTCGCGCTTTGTGGCAGAATGTCGACTGCACACACAGGTGGATTTCCTGACTGGGTCATCCCATGTGGCTAGTGACCAGTACGGAATGGAAACAGTAGCGCTCGAAAAAAAAAGATTGTGCTCCGCAGGGATCAAACCCGACACCGGGTGCTTCAGTCGTATTGCTGCTAGCCAGTTGAGCTAGCGAGCTATCTTACGTACATTGCAGCACAAAAACTTAAGAACCAAACCGAGCGCAGGTCCGAATGTTTTATAAATTTTGAATGCAATTTTTTTTCTAAAAAAATGTTACTCCCTCCAGTCCCTTATACAAGGTCATTATGAAAAATACATTTTGCATCTATACAAGGCCACTAACAGTAACCGAGGAAAAATTTAGTAATGTTTTCTCGTACTAGCAAATTGTTTAATACCAAATTGTTTAATACGTGCATGCATGTAGTCATAATGACATTGTGCTACTTTTTTTTCATTCCTTCTTTGCATGCATGTGGGCATATTAATGATCCCAGTTAACAAGAAGAAGTGTTGACTTGCAAAGTAGTCATTAAATTTTACCTAGGTACTCCCTCCTTTCCGGTTTATAGGGTTTATCTCAACATTTTAGTTTTTCCATTTTATAAGGCTCAATTTGGTTGTTCCCTATCACATGTTCAGACTTCAAGGTGCATTAAATCATTGCATGCAAATATTAAGAGAAAACTGACCAATGCATGCACTTTATGCATGCATGCATTGCAATTAATGCATTCGTAAACATAATTTTTTGAGGAAAACAAGAGCATTAATTGGGTGTTTTTGTAAACTACAAAAAATATTCCACCACTCATCATCTATATTGGTTGGTGAGATTTTTGAATTGAGCTTTATAAACTGGAAAGGAGGGAGTACCTGTAATTTGAATTTGTGGCCTTGTATAAGGGAATGGAGGGAGTAATGTTTTACGAAACTGTGAACACTTTCAAAAATTATGAATAATAATTGGAAAAACTCAAAATTTTGAAAAATGACAAACAGTTTTTGAAAAGTGGGGATCTTTTTAAACTACCCAAAAAATTGAAAACATGATTTTTTTTTCAAAAACTGGAACATTTTTCAAATTCCAAAATAGATTTTCGGATACGCAAACATTTTTTTAAACCTGTGAACAAAATTTGGAAAAACATTTTTTTAAAAAATTTCCGAATATTTTTTAAACTTCCAAACAAAATTTAAAACATGATCATTATTTGAAATTTACAAACAATTTTTGAAAACTGGAAACATTCTTTGAAACTCCCATTTAAAAAAAACAGAAACATTTTTTAAATTTTTTGATTTTTTTAATTGGGAACATTTTTGGGAATGCCAAACATTTCTTGAAAAGTTTTGAAAAAATCAAACAGGAATATTCTGAACAATTTAAAAAAATAGGATCATTTTTTCAAATTTCCAAACAAATTCTAGAAAATGCAAACATTTTTGGAGTTTATTGTTAAAACATGACTTTTTTTGAAAATTTGAACATTTTTAAAACGTGAGATTTTTTTTTAATTTCCAAACAATTTATGAAACTTGAACTTTAAAAAAGGAAAATAAACTTGAAAATAGAAAAGAAACGAAAAAGGAAAAGGAAAAGAAAAAAAGAAAGGAGGACAAGAAAGAAAAAGGACAAAAAAGGATAAACCCGTGAAAAACCAAAAGAAACAGGAAAACCGGTAAACAAAAAAGGGTCCTGAAACCAGAAAAAACCGACAGTGAAACTCTAGATGGTTCCCCAAAACCGGAGACGCTACAACACGTTAATGGGCCGGCCCATATCACCGCTCGATGTGTTGGATCGACACAATGGCGGCCACAGCGACGTCGTTGGGAGGATTTGTGTTTGGAGATACGGGTGGTTCCCAGTCGCTCTCCTCCGTTGTTCGTCGTTGTCCTGCTTGATCCTCGGTGGTGCTATGGACGCCCATCGTCGGTGCATCCAAGACGGCGTCTTTCTCGGATTGGATCGTGTCCTTCCACCCACTTACAACTTCCTCTTAGGCGATGAGAGTGGATGGTGTGTCGACAGTGAAGTTCTGCGGAAGTTTGGTCTTCTGAGGTGTCTGGCATCGGTCGAGACGTGATTTTGACGTTTTAGATTAGAACATGTTTTTTTGCATTGTAGCTTACTTTGCGGTGTTGTCTTTTTAGTTTCCTATAACTGAAATTCTAACTTCTATGAAACTATGAAACATGTAGGCGTGCTCTCAAAAAAGTCACCGCTCAATCGTCAGCTTTTTTTAGGATCCGCTCGATCGTCAGCTGTGCAGAAGGTACAGTTGGACGCAGGTCAAATAGGTCACGGCCCATCACATCACTGGTCAAACTACGGAGATATGGAGCGACAACTGGATACCGAAGGAGATGACGCCACGGCCCATCACATCACTGGTTGCTCAGCCTCCCAGGTATGTGTCGGAGTTGCTCTCCCCGGCGACAGCCTCCTGGAACGAGACCACAGTCCGGTCAGTGTTCTTGCCCACAGATGTTGATGCTATCTTGAAAATCCCAGTTTGTACACGCAATGTTGAGGACTTTTGGGCATGGTACCAGGACAAGAAAGGCAAGTTCAGTGTTAGTTCGGCTTATAAGTTTTTGCTTAAGACAAAAATGCAGAGGGAGGAGTGGCTGAACGGAAATAGCGGTTCATCTCACACCGAGAAAGACGAAAAAGCTTGGACATCCTTGTGGAGACTTAAAATCCCGTCGAAGGTGAGGATCTTTCTTTGGAGGCTAGCTCATCACTCACTCCCCACAACTGATGTCTTGAAGAGAAGAAATATGTCAGATAGAGATGTGTGCCCGCTTTGTGGCTGCGAGGACTCATGGAGACATGCGTTGGTAGCATGCACGATGTCCTGGTGCGTGTGGGCGCTGTCGGACGAAAATTTGGTGTCTCTCATGGCTGAGAACGAGGAATCCAACGCAAGAATTTGGTTATTTGATCTTAATGAGAAATTGGACCATGCTAGTTTCACAAGGATGGTCATCACGCTATGGTCAATATGGTATGTTAGGAGAAAGGCTATTTATGAATCCATATTTCAGAGCCCCCATCATACAACATCCTTTATCAATAATTACATTGACGAGTTGGAGCACAATGTTGCTGATCGAGTGCAGCAACATACTGTTGCTGCACCACCACAACTGAACAGGTGGCTTCCTCCACCAAGTGGCATCGCGAAGATTAATGTTGATGGGGCTGTGGTACGATCGCGGAGAGGAGGCGCAGTTGCTGCCCTTTGCCGCGACCATGAGGGGCACTATTTGGGCTCTTCGGTGATGGTTTACCATGGGATCACGGACCCCCTAACCTTGGAGACGTTTGCATGCCGTGAGGCTCTTGCTTTGCCGGATGACCTGGGACAACAGAGAATTTGCGTGGCAGCGGACTACCAAGAGGCGGTTAATGATATCAATGGGGGAACAGGAGGCCCCAATGCTGCGTTGGTACATGAAATAATGAACCATTGTAATAGTTTTATCACTTGCACTTTTATTTTCGAGCGTAGGAACTTTAATTTTGAAGCTCACCATCTCGCCAAGTTTGCTTGTAATCTACATATAGGTAGACATGTTTGGTTGGGCATCTCCCATGACCCCAATCTTGTACCTATGACAATTACTTCTGAATAAATAAATCAGGCGAGATTTCTCAAAAAATAGGATATTCCGAATCTAAACCCCCGTGTCAAGGTCGGCCTTCGTGCATGGGCTGTGCCTTGCACAGCGGGGCCAGGTGCGGAACTGGCCCACCAAGGCAATACTGGGCCGGCCGGCAAGCCCTACACTCGGATGCCGGAGCCTCGTGCGTTCGCCCAAAAGGGAAAAAAAAAACCGCGGCTAGCATAAACGGTGGGCGCGCGGCGGCGGCGGCGGCGGCGGTTGGCCCTCTCGAGTCATGGTGCTACCCGCCACCCTCTCGCGCGACGCCAGAGCTCACTCGTGCCCTGCACAGGACGGCCAGGGGGAAGCGGGGCCGCCGCGCCCGTGCAGACCGCCCGCGTTCTACAGCTCCGTGTTCGCGCAGGTACGCCACCCGTTCGACGAAATGCCGCACCGGGCGTGGCCGTTAGTTTTCTCGCTTTCTGCTCCCTGCGAGTGGCGTGGTAGTCTGGTAGGTGATCCCGCGTTACCGTTTCATGCTCGCAGATCGAAGAGGTCGGGTGGGGGCAGCTAGTGAGCGCCACAGGCGACGACGGCGTGTCGTGCATCACCTTCCGCGTCGTGTAAGGGATTTCTCGCCTTGCCTGGCTGACGTTTCCGTGATGCCTGAATTTTTTGCATTTGATGTTTTGATGGTCTGGAGTTAAGTATTGTTGTTCGGTGACACTATGATCATCAGACTTAGCGCACCTGTGCACGAACAACTAACCGAATTACCCCCTCCCAAAAAAAAACCTAACTGAAGTTCAGCAGTTTCATGCGTTGTTCCTTATCAGGTTGACGGGTTACCGTTTATCAAGAACTTTGAGCTGTAGCTTGGATAGGATGATACCATGAAGTTCCTTTGACAATGCATGCAGTGTTTCTGTTCTGTGATTGCATTTGCATTACATAAACTTATGGCTTGTGGCATCTCTGATTGTCAGGGATGAGCAGCGACGGCAACATTTACTGGAGATCACACTGCCCATGAACTACCCGGCATGCCCTCCTTCAATTGCTGCGGTACATTTCATCTAATTTTCAAAGCATCTCTCAGAACTGTTTTCACCGTATTGTGCAATGTCAGATATTTCGGAAGGATCACACAAGCTATATGGCTGTCTACTTCTTACAGGATGTTCCTTATCTCCCCAAATTACAGTGGTCAAAAAGCTCGAGACTGAAGGATGTTCTCTGCCAGTTCCAAGCGGTTGGGGAGATATTATTTCCCATCTTTTCATTAGTTCCACTTCTTACACTTCCACCTCATGAGCTGCATATCTATGGGTAATAACCTATCAACTTAATATGTTTTGTGTAAACAATTAGCACCTGAAGGTATTGCAAGATTACTGGTCTACAATGGATGGCATTGACAAGGCCCTTTGGGTTGTCGATCCTACAAAGCCGACATATGCTATGTCTCATCGTCGCATAGCTTTGGGTGATGATTGCTATATTTTACTACATGTTGATGCGCACAAGCCCAACTCCTTACCAGAGTAAGCTCAGATGTCAAGTCTGTACATGAAAATGCAAGCATCATTGTTGATCGTCAACAAATTTTCCAGGTGCCGCTTCCTAGGCACAGATGGGAAACTGGAAAGGCTGATAAAGAATTGGAGAAAAAATCGTAAGAGATGGTATATTGTCAGGTTTCCTGCATTAAGTGACCTGTTGTACCTTTTCTACTTATTTATTACTCCCTCTGTCCCTAAATATAAGACGTTTTTGCAGTTCAATTTTAACCACAAAAACGTCTTATATTTAGGGACAGAGGTAGTACTATTATTGCTATTGAAATATGTCATATTCAGATATTTTATAGCCTGTTGAAGTTAGTTCTGCATAACTCTGCTGCTCCTAGTATCTTCTTTTCTGAAATCCCCATGAGTGTGTTCTTGCGGAATAATATTAAACT
Source organism: Triticum aestivum (assembly GCF_018294505.1). Lineage (NCBI taxonomy): Eukaryota > Viridiplantae > Streptophyta > Magnoliopsida > Poales > Poaceae > Triticum > Triticum aestivum. The sequence continues at coordinate 568,846,715 of NC_057803.1, forward strand.
AGAGAGTGTATAAATGAAATTGAAATTTCTCTAGTGTTACATTAGAGGCATGCGAGAGGTGTTACAGACATCATTTTTCTGATACTAGGAGCGCTGACGGAAAGTTCCATGAGAACCTGGCAACCGTCTTAGATTTTGCTCTGCCGCAACCCCCTTCTGTGAGTATCAAAGATGACCAGCAAGCTGATTGTGGGATATGTTACGCGACGCATCTGCCCGTCGGTGAGCCAATCTCTATTCCGCCTCTGGTCGCAACCTTTTCTGCCCATCATGTAGTTTCCTGACCATAATATCTTGCGTCTTTGCTCCTGAATGAAGATGACGAACTCGGTACTCAGAGCGGGTGCGCGGCGGACTACAAGTGCGAAAACCCTAGCTGCAGCAGAGCCTTCCACTCGGTGTGCCTGAGAGACTGGCTGCGCACCATTACTACGACAAGGCAGTACGTAGAAACGATGAAACCCTAAAGAGATTATTCCACCCACCATACGCATTGGATTGATGTGCAATGTACTCCATCTCTGATTGCTCTTGTCATCTGTTCTCTGCAGGTCGTTCGATGTTCTGTTCGGGAACTGCCCCTACTGCAGCGAGCCTGTCGCCGTGAAGAGCACCGACATCTGAACCTGCCTTCTTCGCATTTACAAATCGAGGTGCTGAAGTTGGCTTAATGTGAGCGGTTTGTCTGGATATAAACTAAGTTATGGAAACTGTGTATGCTTGTATAATAGTAGGAGTAGCATGTTTCCACCTTCCAGCGTGCGCTTTTCGATAATGACCTTCAAGCAGGTGTGGTTCCAGGTTTCGGGCGGACCAGTAAAAAGGAAGAGGGAAGAAAACAAGAAGATCTAGGTCGCTACGTGGATGAGCCGGTCGTCATGATCTAGATGTCATCAATGGAGCTGCAAGGGGTCAAAATTCCCGTTGCTTTCTACGAAATTGGCGTCCACTTCTAGAGATGAAAGAAGTGTGCCAGCCTAATTACTGAAAATTGGTGTCTCTTACGCACCCTTCTAGATTTGGGACGAATGAGGAATTGCTGACTGGTATAATTACAGTGGTTTGGATCTCTGAATGTCAATGCGCATTAGTATTTCCCTTGGTTGCTCGCCTAACGGCGACCCTTGAATTAGTTTACCAATTATTCCAAGCCGCCTGATGATAAAATAATAGTTCCAGAAAGCTGAAACGGTCAGTCAAACGGCCCAAATCCACGACGGCAAACGAACGACTATACTATTGCAGATCTACTCCCTGTTCCGAATTACTTGTCTTGGATTTGTCTAGATACGGATGTATCTAGACTCATTTTAGTGCTAGATACCTCCGTATCTAGACAAATCCAAGACAAGTAATTCAGAACGGAGGGAGTAGTAGAGAAGGAAAAATTGCCATCTAGACTTGTAGTTGTCCCCTCTCTTAGAACAGTCCGATTTTATCCCGACACGGCGAACATATAACGGATTGCAGAGACAGGAGCGCATATCAGGTTCTCGTGGAAGAAAAAGGAGAGCTTTAGGAGGCATCATCGCACCAGATCCACCCATGTCGACGACGACGACGACGACGCATCACCCTGCGATTTGATCCCATCACCGGAGGGCAGGAGAAGGGGGAAAAAAGAGAGAAAAAGTAAAGGCTGCTGCCGGTGAGGCGAGCCGGTCCGCGGAGTGAAGTGGTGATCCACCACACCCACAACCACAAACAAACAGAGGCAGGAACCAGAAGCGACCCACCGGGCGGTTGAGCTCCCGCGCCGCCCCCTCGCCTCATCGGCACCCACCTCGCGCCACCGGCGTCACTGAGGAAAGTTCTGGGCGACTCCCCCAGGCGGCGGCGGCGGCGGCGGCCAAGTCAAATCCAAGTAGGATGGCGCCGGGGGAGGGCGGGGAGAAGAAGGGGAGGAGGAGGAGGAGGTGGCTGCCGGCGGCGTGCCTCCCGCGGCCCGGGTGCTTCACGGTGTCCGCCGCCGACGAGGGGCCCTCGGGCTCCGGCTCCGGCGCCGACGAGGGAGGCGGAGACGGGGCCAGCAGGCGGGCGCCCACACATCTGATCGTGACCGTCAATGGGATCGTCGGCAGGTGATTGTTTCCATCTCTTTTTTTACCCCTCCGTTTCTTACTGCTTTTCGGCGCTAACCTCGGACCACTCGCACGCAATCGGTTGGCTCCTTGACTTTTGAACTAAAGGCTATGTGGACAAAATAGTTGGCAGTTTTAGAATCGTTTTTGAATGAATCTATCGGTCAACCTAATGAACCTATGATGGAAAGGAAAACAATCCATTGCAAATCATGAGTATTCAAGGGCTAGCTTTCAGTGGATGCTGTTGGAATGTTGGATCCCTGAGGAACAATATAGCTGAGTATTATTTATTTATTTATTGAAATTAGATAGCTGAGTATTTGTCACACTTTCACACTACAGAAGTTGCTCTTAATCTTGTCAAAACTTTGGTTCAAACAAATATAAACATTCGAATCTTCCCTCAAAAAAAATTAAGCATTCGAATCCACAGAAACATAATTTATTTTAATATACACTTGTAAATGTATATTAATTGATACACTTGTTCATGTGAAATGTCAGTAGACCTGCACAAATTGATACATAATTTTTCTTCTAAGTTCTTACCTTCTAATTAGGTTCCAGCGTGCAGTAGTATTACTCTATTACGTTTGTGAGTTCCAGCACGTTTGTGAGTTCCAGCTGCACTCACAAACAGAAGGGCGTGCAAGTGTTCAAGACATGTAATAATGCGCAAAATCCTATATTTTACCTTAGTTTCTTGAATGTGTTGTTAGCTAACATGCAGTTCTACAATGTGTTCTGAGGAAACATCTATTTCCATTTTACCTTAGTTTCTATCATGCAGTGCAGTTGCATTGTGAGGAGACATCTATTTCCACTTTTTTTTTCAAATGTTTGACTTTTCTACTGCAGTGCAGAAAATTGGGGTTACGCAGCAAAACATTTCATCAGAAAACACCCTGAGGATGTGGTTGTTCATTGTAAGTTCAACAGCATTAATTAAAGTATTTTATTATTTATGTGCAAGTACGTTCAACCCCAAAACTAGTACTCTTTCAGTTGGGAATGGACCACTATTTTGGACAGTGAATTAAGTAGTCACACTATCATTAATGGCACATCTCCTGTGGGAGAAAATAAATGGGAACGTTCTGTTGTGTGGTACAGGCAGTGGATGCAACTCAGCAACTCGAACTTTCGATGGTGTTGATGTGATGGGAAGGAGATTAGCGGAGGAGGTGAGTATTGGTAAATTCATGTTGGAAAATTTAATGTACAGAGCTGAGCTAGCCTCAATGATCTTTAATCTACTTTCTTTTCTACTCTTCTCTTTCATGATAAACAACCTTACTATTCCAGGTGGGGAGAGCTAGCCTCAATGATCTTTAATCTACATTTTTTTTTCTACTCTTCTCTTTCATGATAAACAACCTTACTGTTCCAGGTGGGGAATCCCCCCACCGCTGATTACTGAAAAGCACACCCTTATATGCTTTATCATTATATCAGCTCCTATTACTCTCTGCCTCGTCTTCCTTACTTCAAATTAACCTATATTTTGTGTTTTTAGGTGATTTCAGTTGTTGAGTGTAGACCAGAACTTCAGAAGATCTCCTTTGTTGCACACTCATTGGGTGGGTTGATTGCAAGATACGCCATTGCACTACTATATGAGCCTACTACACAAACAGATTGTCATGAGGAGTATGAGAAGGATGTCAATGATGCTCGTAGCAACCAACCGATGGGTCAAGGCAAGATTGCTGGTTTGGAGCCCATGAACTTTATAACTTTTGCAACACCACACCTTGGCACAAGATCACATAAACAGGTTATTTACAAATTTTGCAGTACATTCTGCCTTTATATCAAGCCTTGGCCAGATGGCAACCTATTGTGGTTTAATTTGAGCTTGCACAACTAGATATCTTTTTTTTTTGACAAACCAACATATCCCTGCATTATATTAAACCAGAAGGAGTATGGAAGCTCAGATACAAAGTGGATAAATTTGAGTTAATGAATTATGTATATTAATGGCAAATATGAACTTCAGTAAAGGTATTAGTTTGATGTAAATATAGTTACACCATTTTGATTTAAGTTGTTCCTTTTTTCCATTTCATTCACCTGGTTGCTACCATACCTCTCAGTGTTACTTATTTTTTTTTCGATGTATTAAATATGCACAACTTTCTTCCTCCTAATATCCATCACTGGCAATTAGTAGCTTTCTGATTCTAGTGGGTGCATCTCGTACGATGGTGTGACAAACTGGCAGATTGACTGGATATGCAGATTAATTGACTCCATTGTTGATTGCTACACGCAGATGCCCCTTCTCCGTGGTTCCTATAGATTGGAAAAGATGGCTTTTGGTATGTCCTGGCTTGCTGGGAGAAGTGGAAAACATCTTTTTCTAAAGGATGTTGAAGATGAGAAGCCACCATTACTTCTTCAGATGGTTACTGATTACGGGGATCTCCATTTCATGTATGCCATATAAATGTTGTTTTCGATGAATAACTACAAAAATAGATCTCCTTATTTCAGCGTATCTTATACTTTGTTTCTTTGTGCAGATCAGCTCTTCGTTCTTTCAGGCGCTGTGTTGCTTACTCAAATGTTTGTGGTGATTGTATCCTTGTGCCATGAATATTTGTACTTAGCAGATCAATATAAACATATTGGCTATCTATTTACCAATTCAGAATTTAAAGCACTTTGTTTTATGGCCTTGACTGAAGGGGAGCCTTGGCGCAGTGGTAAAGCTGCTGCCTTGTGACCATGAGGTCATGGGTTCAAGTCCTGGAAACAGCCTCTTACAGAAATGTAGGGAAAGGCTGCGTACTATAGACCCAAAGTGGTCGGACCCTTCCCTGGACCCTGCGCAAGCGGGAGCTACATGCACCAGGTTGCCTTTTTTGTTTTTTTTTGTTTTATGGCCTTGACTAAAAGTTCAGTCGTTGTTGGCTGGAAGACATCTTCAATACGCCGTCAACATGAGCTTCCCAAGGTAATGATCTATTTATTATCAGCCCATATTTGGTCTGTAACAGGGTTCTTATGTTTCAAAATCCTCTGGCATCAGAAAGAAGATTTTGTGGATGATGTAAGATATCCACATGTTGTATATGTGGAAAAACCAAAGGCTCGGGATGTTGATTTTTCGGATGAAATGATTTATCAGGCAAAAACTACAAGTGAAATGGAAGGTAAGATACTGAGTTGGAGTTATAGTAGTACCAGGCTTTCCATGATGATGTGCTGTTTATTGTCAAAGGACTTGATAAACCAGCAGAAACCATAGATGCCGAGTTTCTAATGACGAAGTCTTTACGCTGGTTAATGTTTGCATTGGAGCTAAAGTTTTGTTTTTATTTAGCGTGTTTTGTATTATATCCAATACCATTCCATACTTCCATTTCTCCAGGATGATTAAGATCATATGTTCTGTAACTGAATTAACCTGTCTTCAATTTCAGAGGTAATGCTGAAAAGCCTAAATAGAATTCCCTGGGAAAGGGTAGATGTTAGCTTCAAGAGAAGTAGACAAAGGATTTTTGCCCATAGCACCATTCAGGTTTGTTATAAACCCCATGGCCTTCTGGTCCTTATTCTTCATGTCTGTTGGATAAAAGTTTCTACACTGTGATTACTTTACATGTTGGCACCAAAAAAGAGCCCCCCTTTGAAAGGCTACATTTTGAAGTTTCATTAGCATCTGTCTACTGAAAGCTCTTGGCTACATTAATTTTCTTTAAGCATTGCCATTTGTTCTAGAATTATTTTACCAGTCAATAGAATTTGCTTATGTCTAGGACAAGAATGTCAGTGCAAGACATTAGAAGAATGGTCACACTTTAATGATTAACTGCAAGACTGTCAGTGCTTGCACTGCTGATTTTAGGAATGCTGCAGATTCTTACCCGATGATATCGTAGTAGTTGATCATGTGGGGCGTATGGCTCCAACGACACAAGAGCTAGAAAAGGCTACCATTTAAGTTGGTAGGTAGGTTATCATGGACCAAATACGGATGCAGTCCTTGCTGTCAAAAACAGCAGGCCCTCTCTCCATTTTATGCCTATTCAGGATAGCTTTGCTACCTATGCGTTATAAGTTGCTGCAAGCTCAGGAACACAAGGTTTAGCCCAACTTGCATGGCTGGCTAGCAGGGTAGCTCTATCCACTTTGTTTCTTGAAAACAAAAAGGGGAAAAAAAAACAGAGCTATCCTTGTCCGTATGAGTTGATGCTTGTGTAATAAGCTGCAATGCCAAAACTGAAATGTGATATGCAATGCACAAGTCAGTTATTGATAAGTGTGTCGATGAAGCAAATTTACCAAGTTGTCACCGTCTGAAAAAACTCATGCATTCTTTCTCATTTCTTTCGTGTCGCAGGTGAAGACATATTTCTTCAACTCTGATGGGGCTGATGTGGTCTTCCACATGATCGACCATTTTCTCTACTAACATGGAGCGATAACGTGGTGGCGGTGCCGATTTCTTTCTCTTCTTCTATCTGGATACCAATTTCTTTCTCTTCTTCTATTTGGATTATTGGGTACCAATTTCAATTGGATAGGAAAAGGATAGGGGCAAAAAGTGTTGGAGATATACTACAGTGGAACAGGCAGAACCACCCGCTGGGCCTATGTAGGCTTCCTGTAAAGTCTGTCTGGGGCTCGGTAGGTTCTTTTCTTTTCTCTCTTGCATCCATGCTTCAGTGTGCATGCATGCATGTAAATGTTTAATGGACCACAGGCTGTTGATTCATCAGTGTAATAAAATAAGATAAGATCCGCTGTGTGTTTGCGTCTCGAGCAGAGAACTCGTAGCGAGAATTACGGGTATTGACCTCTCTTGCCGTCAGTGCATGCATGTCTCCAGCTTGACCTGAAAACCTCTTTAATTTCCCAAGCACTTTGACTGGCTACACCAGTATATTATATACCACCAGCAGAAAAAAAAACAGTATTATATACCACTACTATACTGAAGCTACGATTATTGCTTGTGACATTATTGGGATGCACAGTGTATGGCTGCGCTAATGGGGATTCAAGCCGTGTCGTCCGGTTTAGAAACACCTTAACTCGTGTGAGTTAAAAGAGATCCCATCTTCAAAACATGAGATTTACGTACTTGGAGCAATGGTCAGAGCGAGCGTGCTTTGTGACATGGAGTTTGGTTCTCAAATCATTCACTCCCCCTCGTCCTCTCTGATCACCGCCCGCTTTTGCTCGCTAATGAAAATGGCATCAAGCGCTCCAAATGCTTCCGCATTGAGAACTTTTAGATTAATATGCCCGGTTTTCAGGAGACGTGGAATGAGGATCACAACCATGTTGAGCCCTACCAGGTGCTACACCACAAGCTCAAGAAGACTAGCATCAGACTAAATGCTCTTTTCTCCAATGCGGAAGTTCAACTCCATATGGCCCTGAAGATAATTATTTGCCTTGACATTGGACAAGAATCTCGAACCTTGAGCCCGGCAGAGCTTGACCTTCGAAGGAGGCTCAAGCGGCGGGTGGTTGGCTTGGTTATGTTTGAGAAGGCTAGAAATGGGCAAAACTCAAGAATCACAAATATCAAAGGAGGAGATGCAAATACAAGATTCTTCCACCTAAGAGTTAATCGTTGCGAGAGAAAAAAATATTCACCGCCCAAAGCATAATGTGGGATGGGTGGCGATCACAGTCACAAGAAGGTCATTGTCCACCGTCACTTCTCCTCTATCGTCAAGAAGGGGCCTCGTCGACATAAGTACCTAAATTGGAATAGCATATTCCCGTCCCAGCTTGTGATCTCAATGACATCGGAGCTCTTTTTACCATGGACGAGGCTAGGCATGCGGTATTTGATTCTGCAAGTGATAAGACGCCGGGGCCTAACGGATTCTTGACGTCCATGGCCTACAAGATGCAATTCGAGGGGCTCTTCATCACGCCTCTGCTAAAGACCGCTTGAAAGGCGTGGGCTACTCCAAAATGCAAGTTATCTGCTTGGTTGATCATTCACAATAGAGTTTGGACGGCCGATTGACTTCATCGTAGGGGATGGCCAAATTTCGGTATGTGCCCCCTCTGCAACCAAATTCAAGAAACGATGGCCCATCTCCTTTTCCAATGCTAATATTCCGACTGCGGTTTGGAATGCAGTCAAGGCACGGATCGGCTTGGGCGATATTAGGACAAGTGATTGGCCGACTATATATGGTCGTTGTCAAAGATTGGTGGAACAAGATCGTCGTCCTCGCGATGAATAGCCCCCCTCCTTATGCTTATTTCCTCGGAGCTTTGCAAGGAGAGGAACGCTATGGTCTTCTGGAACATCTCCACTCCTTCGATGATCATTGTGCATAGGGTCCTTGAGGAGGCTAGGTTGCGGGTAGCGACGGGTGCCAGGGGATTAGATGCCATTTTACCTCGCGGGTAACTGCTCTATTTTGGCTTGGAACTCATGAAACCATCGGTCTCTTCTTAACTAAGGAAATGGCAAGTCTTTTGGCTCGTTTCAGAACAAAGAAAAAAGGCAACCGCATGAGCCTGAAATGCACCGAGAGAGAAAGAGAACGGGGCATCTGACATCACCATCATCGCCATCGGGGGTGTGGACTGAACTGAAGATCAACAAGTACTAGCATCGTTATCCATCCCAGCTATAGCTGCCTGTCCGGCTGAAATTCTTGGCCCGCCCTATTTTCCGATCCCCGTTCCGCTTGCAGTTGCAGGGAAGAAGGGCCTGCACAGGGGCACAGGCGGGTCCCCGCCATTTTGGAAACGAGCCCAGCTCCACGCAAGCGCTCTGCTCCCCGTCGCATCGCATCTCATCTCATCTCCCCTGCTTCGTCTCTCTCTCTCTCTCTCTCTCGAGCTGTACTCCTCTTTTCTCGCATGGCCGGAGCGAAGGACCTCGCTAATCCGTGCCCCTGCTGGCGTGCATGCAGTGCAATGTGAAGGAGGGAGGGAGGGAGGGAGGTTAGGCAGGCATGCGTCGCTGTCTCTGCCCCCAGCCCTTGTGCCCTCCTGCCGCCTCTCTCTCCTCCCAACTCTTGTGCTCCCCCCTCTCCCTCCCGCTGGCTCTGACGCCGCTGCACGAAGCCTTTAATGGCTTCAGAGCTCAGCCACATTCAATGGCCATCGTCCGTGCTGGTGCTGCCACACCACACCGCTGTAGATAGACAGGGCCAACCCCTCTCCCTCTCTCTCTCTGTGGACCATTTATTCCCAGCGCCACAGCTACAAGGAACGCCTGCCCATGTGAGCGCGATCCCTGATATAAGTAGCAGGCTAGCAGCGGTACCCTACTCCCCGGCTGCTTCCCTCATTCATTCATCAGTGAGTGCTTAACTACCTCCAAGCTCCAGTCGAGCCGATCGAGCTGAGGGAACTCCCGCCCTCCCCCATGAAGCTCCTGCTACTTTACTCCTCGCTCCTGCTTCTCCTTTTGCTACTATCCTCCCAGGGCCTAGCCTCTACTACTCAAGGTGCGTGCGTGCCAAGATCTTCTTACCGTCTCCACTACTCCACACCGCCGCATCTTCCTCGCTTTCTCTGCCTCTAGCTGATGTATCATGTTGCCGTCGCGCGCTTTGTTGCAGGTAGAGGGCCGCTGCATTACCAGCTCAAGGAGGCAGCTCCAAAGGTGGCGGAGGGCGCGGAGGCGATGTCGGCGGTGAGGATCGGGTCGAGGCCGCCGCGGTGCGAGGGGCGGTGCGCCCTCTGCGGCCGGTGCGAGGCGGTGCAGGTGCCGGTGGCGCCGCGGGGCAAGGGGGGGAGCCACTTCCACCTGTCCGGAGCCTTGGGCGGCGGGGACGACGACGAGGGCTCCACCAACTACAAGCCGCTTAACTGGAAGTGCCGGTGCGCCGACAGGAGGCCGATCCTCAACCCGTGACGGCCGACGCCTGCTCAAGAAGAAGATGCTTGACGAGCCTCCGGCATCTTTGGTCCATCCCATCACAGATCACATGGCTGCTGTAAGTTGTTGGGAGAGGCTGCATGCGCTAAGATCAACTACACTACTGTACATGGCTGTGCAAGGAGTGGTTGTTGGGACAAGTTTTGGTCAGTTTGTTTAGGTATAGAGTTTATGATGATGATGATGATGATGCTGGATGATCAACTACATGCTGCTAGTAATTTGGAGGTGTTGCACTAACTGATCAGCTGCTTCTGAGTTCCCCTATATTGTACTATAAGCTTGGTGGTGTAATTAAGAGACTGATATCACTTCGTGTTGTCGCTCTGATGGACTAACAAGGTCCTGTCAACACATTGGTACTACTAAACATACGCGACCTTTTCTGGATCGTCTGGAAAAACAAAAAAGATGAATGTCGGATGTAAATCGAGTTTTATTTACAAGAAAAATGGTACGCGTCCTTTTTTTTGTTTGGAGATGATAAAGGCTCTGAAAAGGGGGGGCCAAACAGCGAGACAAGAGCTTTTTTGGAGCCCTTGGAGCTACGCTCATCATTGCTGTGGCCTTGTCTTTTCCTCCGAAGAACTTGTGCCCGTAAGCAAAAGCATGTGATTCGCTCCCAGGACATGTCCTCCAGGCCCAGGGATTCGCCACCATCTCCTTGCACACAGACAGGCCCTAGCAGAGGACTCCAATAAGAAGATTACCTACTCGCGTCAGCCAACAAGATACGTGGTTTGATCGTGTGATTTCTCTCTTCTGCTCCCGGTTAGGGTAATGAAGTGGAGTTCGTTTTTGCCCATTGATGATCTCTTATTTTTACAGAATTTCAAGTTCAGTGAGAGAGTACAAGCGGATGTTGCCTCTATAGCCTGTGATGTGGTGTGGTGTGCATGCATGGCTAACTCAAGCCTTGAGCAAAGGTTACTAGAGTAGTAACTTGGCGTCTGCATTCAACCAAGAGCCCTGACTGTCACGTGCAGATATGCAAAATCCTGCCTACCAACCTGAGTGCGAGAAAAGGACAGTGCTGAGCCAACATTCAATACTCTACTTTGCTCCAGTGAGTGAATGTATGACTGTGCGCGAGCTAGTCCTCCTCTCCTCTCGGCGAGGTCTAGCGAGTGACAAGTCATGTCTCGTGTCCATGGGCATTCAAGCGTCTGTCTCCTCTGCCCCCATTTTTTACTCTTCCTTTCCTTTTCTTTCTTTTTTCACACAAGGAGAGCAGTCAGAACATTTATTACTGTATGACAAAGCGTAAGGACACAGCTTAACAGCAAGAGGGAGGCCAGGCCACGGCCACACCCACAGCAGCAGTCAAACCTCAAAACAAGTCGGCCACACAAACTATAAGCAAGAACCAAAATACAGAAGAGAGAAACCAAAAGAGACGGCAAGCTAGGGCACAACACGCGTGTTGCTTGAGTGAGGTGAATGCGCTCGACCGGCAATGGGAAATGCACAAGAGATAAACCAGAAAGACATTTCTCAAAAGAGATGAGAGAATATACAGCAGCGATCTGCCCAGCCGAGTTGGTTTCAGAGGAGAACCTCCAACCCAAGAATTACTACCTGTATATGTGTATTTACCCAATCATCTATATCCCCGACTGCCTGGGATTTCAGCAGCATCTAACCATGTATCTTACAGAGGACGTATATATGCCACCATCCACCAACCAACCACAAGAGCGACGACAAGAGAAGATCCAGGACGGCTTCGAGAGCAAAAACAAAACGAAGCACCAGGCTAACTAACATGACGTTGTCTCTTGTCTTGCCAGCTGGGAAACAACCTCACACCTGCACAAATTTTCCAGTCTGGTTTGAGGGAGCAGACTGCTTTTTTTTATGACGACCGCAATCCTGCCCTCTGGTAGGAATGGGATATGGAACATCTACGACTGGGAGTTTTCGCGCAATTTTGCCCTGGCGAAAAATACTCCTGCTAATAGCCCTGCGGGGTGATGGCATGTATGGTTTCTTTCGTTAGTGAAATGCAGTATATGTCAGCAGCCGTAAGGCAATATGGTCATAGACGAAACATACCGAACAGAATGCTGATGGAATTCTCCATGCTCGTGCGGACTTTGAAGAGAAGGATTCCGGCAATGGAAAGTGGGATCTTGTTGAGGGAACCTACAAGGCTGCAGGGCAATGTTGGCATTAGAAGCTCAACAAGAGTGAAGGGCGACGAATTTTGAGAGGCTTATCAGATTCATTTGGTACCTATATGTTGTTGCGCTTGTCTGACGAAGAAACCACATCGAAGTGAAGCTGATAGCGAGCCCCAAAACCCCGCTAGCAGTGATGACTAGCCAAAACGTAGGCATCCTCAGGAGAGGCCTGCAAATTCACTTCCCATAAGACACAAGTAGCATTTGCAATTACAACTAATTGTTCCGTCAGATGTGCTAGCTGCAGTAGTTGTATCCTTTTTTTAGAGATGCAATAGTTGTATCTTGATAGGAGCTTAAGCAATATTTTTTTACCAGCAGATAACACATTTAAGCCTATACACCACTTTCCTGTCAATAGTTGTATGTTGGAGGAGGAACCACAGTTTGCATTTAGTTATTAGGTTCATGCTAGAACATAAAACAAGTGAACGAGTGAAGTTTGAAGCTTACGTTTCCAACAGGTACTCCACTTCATTAAAACCAAGCACGAGGATAACTCCCAATGGTAGTGAAAGAATATTATTCAGTAAAACCATCGAAAGCTCATTCAAATTCCCAGATCTGGTGGCTTCCTTCGCACTATCCATTACATGCCTCAATGTAAGCTGGAAGCAAGTAGTTCATTTGTTAAAATTTATATGGAGGTACCTCACAACTGAAGATATTTGTCCTATAAACTAGAGTGTGAATCTTGGAACTGAATGTAAGAATCTAAAACATTTGGGAAGAGTAACAGTTTGATAATTGGCTGCATATTGTAAATTTTCAGTGGCATTGAGAAGAACAATACCGAATATGATGCTGTTAAAAAACAGTTTAAGATCTGCCATGTATAGCCGACTGCATGAAATGACAGATCTGTTACTCCTCCTGCAATGGCTGAGATTATCTACAGAAACAGAGAGACGAGTCAGGTCTTTAAGGGCCCAATAGTGTGTTAATTTAAGTCATGTTTCATGAACATCTATGATTAGATATATAGCAATGAATTGACTACATGCAATTATTCAGCAACAGAAGAAAAAATAAGCCCCCTCAAGCATTCAAATCCTGCCCAAACATTCATAAATTCATGACATACCATCAACATTAGAGAAATCCAAACTTGTCTATCATGCTGCTTCTTAAAGAAGTAGGTTTCCCCAGAAGCAGTAAGAACATTGGCGACATTCTTCAATATAGTCAACATCGCAACATTGATGTACTTCAAACTGAAAGGTACAGAAAATGTTAAAATGTGCAGTGCTTATCTGGAATTTCCTTATTACAAGTTGAGGAACAATTTCTTCACAACTCATATGGAAATGCTCAACTCATAATGTTCAGAAAACTTAGAAATTTTCATAGTCTGAACAAACTAATTGAACATGAACAGAGAAAGAGCAAACGAGCCTCAGCACAACAAAATTTTACCCTTAAATGAAATCTATGGGCTATCAAACATTATTAAGCATCAATACTAATTTAAGGAGGAACAAGCTATATCCCATGTGTGTTCCTTTATGCATGGCTCTGAGAGTGGGGGCAAATGAATAGAGAGCAGTATTCATATTTTCCGAAATGGAGACTATACAATAGAAACATAAAATAATTGCTTAAATTTGATAAAAGATGCCCCGATACCGAAAGGATATAAGTACAGACCAGCATAAACTGCGCAGAAAACAGTCCTCAGATCAAAATGATTTGAAAATTTGATACATACCTAAACATGCTTGTAATTAGCATTCCGACAAATATGATGTTCACAGGCAACCAAACTTTGATTAACTTCCATGTTAGTGGTTCAGTTGAGATAACACCGGAGAGGGACAGTGTGGAAACTATGGTCACCGATACAATGTTCTGCAGCATAACATGATGAAGAAAATACTATCAGTGTTACCCACGCAGCAAATATCTATGAGAAGGAAAACAAGATTGCATAAGAAGTATATGGTCAGCCATAGCAATATACCTGGTAAAGCATCAGAAATATTCCAGCATTAAAACCATAGCCAGACAAAACAAACTTGTTAACCAAAATCATGCTGCAGGATGCTATACAGTAAGCAAGACCAGATAGAAGAGACTGATTCTGAATGTTTGGGAGCCTGAGGAAGTGTGACGGCCTATCTCTATCTTTTGAGGCCTCAACATCTTCCAAGTCAACGTCATCAACAGAGAAGGACCTCATCAAAGATCTGGAGAAAATATGAGACAAAAGCACAGTGCATTGTGTTAGCCCAGGCCATAAATGCTTCCTTGATATTTTCATTTGAGGAGGCGACAATGAGGTCCATAAATGCCTGCAAAATAACACATAGATCAAGAGAAGCTTACATGCCTGTTCCCAATCTCTCTCCTCATGGGACTTGCAAGTGCACCTTGTCCTCCAATCTGATCCCAGAGTTTACTCTTTTCTCCGTTCACGAGTGGACTGGTTGTACTAATCTCTGGTGATTTTCTCCCGGTAGGGGTGCCAGGATCCACATGATTGCCTAACTGTTGGATTCTACAAGGTAAAACAGTGCTGGCAATCAACAATAATCCAAATATTTAATGCTTGAATCTCTTATGTATTATGTTTAACAGCAGGTCCCATTTTGCAGTCTGGTCAAGCATGCGTATGAAACCGATGATACTTCAAAATGCATCAAGAATTAACAGTTTCCAAGAGAGTTTCCATATGTCCATACTATACTTCAAAATGCATTGTAGTGGAGCAAAATTCTAAGCATTTACAGTTTCCACAAGAGTTTCCATACGTCCATACTATACTTCAAAATGCATTGTAGTGGAGCAAAATTATAAGCATTTACAGTTTCCACAAGAGTTTTCATATATCCGTACTATAGATAAAATGAAACTAGAAGGATCAGTTCCAATATTTGCTCAGAATTTTCTGGTGACAAATTTTAAAATGTAGGAGTTGAGATGAGCCCAGTAAAGACATTGAACAAGCCAAGTTTCAAGCATCGCGAAATTACCTTGTCAAAATATTTTTCAAACATCACTGTGATTCATATATTTAATTATGGTTGCAGCATACCAGAGACATTCTGGGCTCCTAATCACTCATAGCGGCACATGAACTTGGGGATGCACCCTAGAACAGGGCCAAAAAAAATGGGTACTGACATATTGCGCAGGGACAGAGCAAAAGGAGTTCTCCTCAACTAAATCCACGGTTAACAAATTCAACACACATGAACTTGCAGGTCCCAAACCTACCCTCAATCCATGGGAAATACACATATGTGGAAAACTAGACATGCTGGTTGGGAGGAAACCAGGCCGCGTGATTGATAGATAAAGGGGGAAAGAAAGGGAGTGATTAGGCGGAACCCTTCGCGTTACCTCATTCCGGGGGTCGCGAGCTTGGGGGTGTCCGGCGGCGACGAGCTGGAGAGGGCAGAGGTGGGATCCGGCGGTGAGGGCGCGCAGACGCTCCAGGCCCGACTTGCTCCGGCGAGAAGGCGGGCGGACAGGTGGAGGCGAGGGAGCTGGGAGGTCCGTGGTCCGTGGAGCAAGTGGGGGGAGGAAGAGGAGGAGCGGGAGCAGGAGGCGAAATGGTCGCCGCTGGCTCGGCTCGGCGGCTTGACGAGTCAGCGAGACCGAAACCCAGTGCCTCGGTTTATCCGGCCGTACGGTAGGCGGGCTGTCGCAGGGACTGCCGGCTGGCGAGGTCAACGGCGCAGCGGCAGCGGCAGCGAGCGAACACGCATCACCCCATACACTTTCCACATACACATACCGCCGCTGGGTACGGCACGAGAGCGTCAGGTGTACCGGATAGTCACCGTGTGCGTTCGGTTTATTCGGTTTACATGGTTCGGTTTATACGGTTTTTTGATTTGTATGGTATTAATACTTCGATAAATGCGGTATAAAATTAAATACAGTTCGGTTTTAGTATATACCAAATTATTTTGGTATGGTTTCGGTATATACCATAAAAACCAAAGTTGACGCAAATTTAAAAATGACGTAATAATAATTTGCAAATTTATGACTCAAAACACATACTATTTTGCACAAATAGTATATGACTATATATATAAGTATATATGCATGCATTAATTCGTCTGTTGATGGTTATGGACGTGCTTAGCATTTTAAAAAGAGAAAAATGACTATGTTACAAGAAAATTTTACATGCTTATTAGTGAATTTGACTCATGTATAAGAAAAATGACAACTTGTATGGTTGTTCATCTCAAAAAATATAAATTTATTTTTACTTCGGTTTATTCGGTTAACCGTTCGGTTTTTCGGTATATACCATAAAAACCAAAGTTCAAATCGGTATGAAAAGTTCATACCATACCAAAATCAGAAACCATAAAAACCATAAAATCGGTTCGGTTCGGTTTATTTTCGGTATGGTTTTTCGGTTCGGTTTTGAAATGCACAGGGTGACCGGATAGGCAGATGCCGGAGGTTTGGAGTCAAACCTCTTTAAATTTGATCGAGTTTATAAAGGCATTGCTTGTTACGCAGGGGCAGAGTATTTTTCTACATGTATTTGGTCAAACATAAGATTTTAAGTATTTTGGAACGGAGAAAGTACACCGGATCAAGATTGCTCGGTTCGTCAATATCCTCACGGATCTTAATTCTCTCACACACTTTAATCTACTTCTAAATGTTTTCCACGGCAACACCAAGTTTTTTGCTATGTTTCATCAAGAAAAGTGTGTGCAATGTGAGGCCAAAGCAATTACAACTGCTCTCCTGACATTATCACCCTCAAAATGTTTAGGGCAACTCCAGCGACGTGTATCAAATCAGACACATCAAACTGCAGACATGTCTGACGACTGTGTGTGCGGACGTTTGACTACCCGTTGCATTGTAAAAAAAAAAAGACGAACCACGCGGTTCAAACATTTAGGGGGCGCTTTGATGTACCGCGTGCGTTGGAGATGCCCTTAGGTCTTGATTGGATTGTTGTTTTCCAGCGCTTTACACCTGTAAAAGATACACGCCTCCATCCATCGTTTTTCTTTCTCAGTGGAAATTACATACAGCCAGTCAAATACACTTGTAGAATAAATATGGTTGTAAAAAGATCCACCGATTCGAAGCAGGGCCTTAGCCTCCGCAACACTCTGCGACTCCATCTCTCTTCCGATGTTAGCGAAGCTAATTGATGGCACGGTAGATATTTTCCGGAAGCGAGACCGTGGCCGGAAGAGCTCTTTTGATCCGAACTCACATTCTCCCTGATGAACAGTAAAATTCAAGAAAATGATGAAAAAAACAGTATTTTATGATAAACATTGCTGAAAGTCTTAACTTCCTGCAAATTTTCGTGATGAAATAACATTGGTGGAGGTCTGGACCAAAAGAACAAAATCGATGCTCCAAAATGCTCCCAACAATAGTTTTTTGGAGCATCGTTTTTTTCCCAGACCTCATTTCATCACAAAAAATTCCACGAAGTAAAAACTTTCATCAATGTTTATTACAAAAGAAATTCAGATTTTTTTTACTATTTTACAGATTTTACTATTCATCAAGGAGCATGTGAGCTCGTGTTCAAATACTCCGCATCCAACCGTGGCCTTCTTCATCCTCCTCATGGTTGACCACCTCAATCCGCCAATGTTTCACGGGGTGAATTTATGCCAAGCTCCAGGATTGATATCCTAATGACCAAACCAATTGTTTACCAAACCAAACTACAACTATCTATGAAATGAGTGTCAAAATATCAAGTGCAATGAAAACAGGGGCAAATCATCGAAGTGCAAAGAAACCTATGGCAAAAGAACAATGTAGAGAACCACATGCACATTTGTGAAATATAGCTGTAGTTTAGACATGCATTCTGTGCCCCTTTTGTTGTTTTAGTACAGTTTAGATCAGTCAACATATTTGTTTCTCTCTTTTTGCAAGCAATCATCAATTGTGAATGTCTCCTTGTTCCACGAAAAAAAATTGACATGAGAACTCACTCTACATAGTGGTTACCAAAGAGGCAAATAGGTAGGGCGTATGACGCGTGAGCTCGTAAAGCAATCAATTCCAATATGTACTGTACATTGTTATGTTCCGCAGCAAGGTACAAGTTTCTTATCTACCATGTATAAACGCATAATTCTATCAGAATCGGGCTCACACACGACGAAGGTCAACCATATCAAACTTCACACTGGGGTTCATGTACACATGAGAGCAATGCTCGTAGATTGAAGTGCCATCTAGAGGCTCCTCGTGAGGATGGAAACCAGTCTCCTGGCAATCGTGGATCACCCCCATGCCACCTGGATCCGTGAGGTGAAATATGCCGTGCTTCCTGCTCAGAGAAAATATAGACCATTGTCATGAGATCGTCTAATCAGATGAACAGACAGCACCTATTGTAAATAATTTATTCAAGACAATGAAGAACAGTATGCGTATTTTCCAAGGATTTGTTTCGGGAAGGATTAAGCAACATTGCTTGGTAGTACTTGTTATTTTAGGTTCAACGGATTCACTGAAACTGAGGACCGAGGAATAACTGCAGGGGAGGAACGTAAAGCATGTGCGTGTCTACATAATCATTTGCAGATTCATGGTCTTAACTAGGAACTACTCTTTCCTCCAGCTATCAAGGAAATTATAGCATTTAGTTAATCTATGGCTAAGAAATACAGAAATGAAGGATAATAATATACAGCAATGTAAATTCAAACCACAAAATCTGCACTAATTTGCCCAAAAAACTGCATGCGAGTCCAATGTAACATATACCTTGTTGTATCGGTAGGCGCCATGACAATTGCAATTGCTTCAGGAAGCATGACCTGTTGAAGCCAACAATGCCAAACACAGGATCAAGTTAAGAATACTAATGAATTTGCTGGAGTAGTTTATGAAATATACTTGTAAGAAGCAAGCAGTTGACAAATGATATTGGCACGGTCTGCTTTTGACTGCAAGATGTATGTATGTAGATCCTCACAACATCTCCACTAACATAAAAAGCACCAGCTGTGGCTGATCCAAAACATCCTAACTGCTTGGCTATCCACATCTAAAGGTCCATATTGATTCCATCTTCAGCGCAGCACAACACAACTAATACCCCTAGGCTTGTTGTAAATTACGAATCACCCACCACTGCCTCCTGAATAGCATGCTGATGCACCCCTCCCAAACGTTCATTGCACGTGTTTAGTTACTACTAGTTTAGTGATAAGGATTTCAGAAACAATAAAGAATTTCATCAATTTTGGCTCAGCAACAACATTTCAGACTGGACCAAAAACATACAAGAAAATGCCATGACTACCGTATACAAATTCATTACCAATGCTGCAATCATAGCCCGGTGCCAGGGAAGTTGTGCCGAAGCATAGAAATCCTTGCCCATAAAGTTAGAACTTAAGGAATTAGAGATAAGTCAGTAACAGAGACATCACAGTTAGCTGAATTCTATCTTCAGCACTAACCCTTCTACTTTAGGTGAGTAAATAATGAATAAAGGGAAAAAAATACAAGAATCATCTCAAAGGGAGCCGCCAGCAGTCACTTGTTACACTCTCAATCTCAGGGATGTAACGTCCCAACGAACCCAGTTTCAAGATATTTGTGTCAAGCAAAATCATACAAGAAACACAACAATAATTTTTCTATTGATCGAGAAATTACAACCCAATTTCATTGCTATAGTGCATTCAAATTCCGAGACTTTGGGCCACTACTGAACAACAGCCATATATTGAGAAACCTTTTTTGGCTCAGATCAACTAGTTGCTGGACATGGCATCAGTGAGTGCAAAGCACAATACAAACAACAATTACTACAACAGAAGTATGGCACATGGGGATTACCTGATACGAATAATGATTATGAAGATCAATGGAAGATAGAAAGCAGGTCTGTGTCGGATGTGTCTGAAAAAGAACATAAAATTGTGAAAGAAGAGTTTAATTGTCAATATATCATAGGTTAGGATACAGAGACACCAAATGGTGCTTTCGGCACAACTGAGCATCACGAAACTCCCAGTGAGTATTAAACTGTAGCAATTTAGAGTACAGAATGAGTTAACAATAACCTTAGCCTCAACAAGTTCCCAATAGATAACCCCATCCGCTCAAATATATTTGATAGGACACAAATTCTTTAAGCATAGGACTGATACTTTTGAATTTGGTAGGTGTGCTCCATGTGTACTACATCCATGCAATTTCTTGGGTGCTTTTGAACAGTGCACAATGGACTTAACACAGATGGGGACATGGGCACTAATATGCATCAACAAACAAATACTCCCTCTGTAAACAAATGTATGACGTTTTAGGTCACTACTTTAATGACCTAAAATGTCTTGCATTTGTTTATGGAGGGAGTAAAATTCAACTATGAATAGGCTTTCAAAATATATATAGTCACAATATGGACCCTTTTCACAGTACTTAATTTCACAGTACTTAAGCAGAGTAGCGACAGTCATGATAGTTAAGTGTGTTTTGCTGTCTTTAATAGTCCGAGTAGTCACAGTTAGCCATTCTAGATCACTGTCTTAAATAGACATCATTGGTAGAAACTAAAACAGGAGGACAAATTATAGTTCACATTTTGTTTAGGTACAATCATTAAAATACAGGACAAATGAACAGGACACTCAAAAGTCTGAATATAGCTTGATCAGTCAACAACAACAATTTGTCAAGTTGAACTTACATGAATCCAACCAAGGGTGAAAAGTGAGCCTTTGTCCTGAACTTCAAATATTTCCTCTTCATTCGTAGCTTGACACTGGAAAAGGAAAACAAGTTATTTCTTAAAATGCTAAATTTGGGGTACTGCACTGTAATATGTAAACTTGGAGTAAGAAGAGAAAACCATAGGCTCCTTGCATGAGCTTATAGCGGGTGCAGCATTAGCCACTAGCCACTAATCAAATCAATTTACTAAAACTCAAGCATGGACATGAAACCTCCAGTTCTCACTGCCCTCAGACTCCAAGCCATATGACAGTAAATCATAAAGAGCATCTAAATCAAAGTTACATTCCAATTTATTTTAATAAAAGGAAACTCCTTCGCTGGTCACATTTTCTTCTGATAAGGTATATAAACTTGTTAGGGTGCTCTGTAACATGTACAGTTTAGAGTTTACAATCATGAGCGTCAGTCCAAATTGTTCAAATGTTTTGCTAAGCAATCACCAGTCCCTGTGAACTATGGATACAGAATATATATGAAGAAGGTATAAGAGCAGCAAGAATTACAAAAGGCTCATCAACCTGATAAATTGCTTAGAGAAAGGACTCGATTGACTTGAGGGTTAACATCTGATGAAAGAAATAAAAAACAGAAAGAAAAACAACTTACTGAATCAGACGTTGATTCCTGCTTAGGAATTATCAGTGTCGTCACATAAAAAGTTCTCTTTTTCTACATAAGCATATAGAAATGTTAGTGATGTAAACAAATATAATATTCCTTCTATTTTCTTTGTGGGGAGGTATATACCAGGTTACCAGCAAGAATGCCACATGTTTCCAGATTTTTTGCAGTATTTGCCTCAGCAAGTCTCAGAAAAGACTCCATTAATGCCACCGGCTGTCAAGGTAAAACAACATAACGGTCAAGAGGTACAGGTCTACATTTGCTACAGATGAAATATGGATAAATAATCATGCTTAAGAACACAACGGATCTGGAAAAATACCATGACAAAGTAAAGAACCTGCAATTTGAATTTAGTTTATTTACCACATGCAAATTTTGAAAACGCCCTGTGTCACAGGGAGCAAGTCCTGGTCTTGGATCAGCTACTCTTGATGGAGAAATCGGTCTACGCTCAGGATGTACTTGTGCCAGGACTGGTGGGGGGTTAGGCTGTCTGATATTCAGCTGCGAGAATTCTTCCTCGAAACTAGCAGGAGACACAGAGGCTGGCTCTTTTACTGGTAAAGACCATTGACCATCATCAAGTGAGAGAACAGACTGCATATCACCATTGTTATTTGTCAATCCATCCAGTGATGTTGTATTAGGACCATGTGAGTCATTTTGGTTCAAGATTGCTGGAATTAAACTGCAGAAGCAATGGAACAAAAGGGGCATATAATCAGAAATAGTTATACCTACATTAGCTGTATTGGCTGGTATCTATACAAAGAAATGGAGAATAATACGAGTCCTCACCTAGGGATATTGCTTTGGTTCAGTTCGGGGTAACTTGGATACTGGACCTGTAAAACAAGCAATTATAAAACTCATAATCAATAGTTTCATGTCATTAAATAAAACATGTAAAGCAAATTGAGAACATAATAATTATACCTTGACACCACTAACAGGCCTTGTCCATTGGCCATGAAGCCCATTCGGTCCTAGTATTGAATGTCTGGATAGTGTTTCATCTTTTGGATATGGCAAACTGGCATATCTGCATAAGTTACACAGAGGAAGCAAATTATTTCTCCCTAATTATTAAACCAAAGCATTAGCCAACGACTATACAGTATGTAAACAGCTGTATATGACAGTTCATGTGCTTATAGCAGTAAAAAGAAGCAGAGGCCCATCTATTGCAAGTTGGATCAAATAACCAAAGAGATTAGATGAGTTACAGATGAATAGAAATTAGAACATGATTTTCAGTAGCTATGTAAAAAACAATTGGGACGATTTTTCATTTCATTATCGAGAACAGTTTCAGAAAAGGAAGATACATGTTAACCAAATGCAGTCAAACAAAATCTTATTTTTAAGAAATACCAAGACCAATATCAAATCACCGATTCCGGAATCAGTCACGTACAGGGCTCGACACCCTGTGGCCATTTCCGAAATAAGATTGGTCTTGGTATAACATGGACATTAATAGGATTGAATGATAAACGTACGATTTGACTAGATGCCTATCAGGTTCAACACCCTGTGGCGAAGCCTCTTGATGGTTCCACCTAGAGGATGATTTCTGCAATGGTCCTGTTGAGCTTCCAAACACTGGCTGCATGAGAAAAAAGTAAATTCCATGGAAAAAGAAATAAAACAATAGTATAAGAAAAATGCCAACAAATATGCATTATATAACCCTTTGTTAAAAAAGGTGGCATAAAAACTTCAAGATGGGAAATAAAGGGTATACCTGCACCATATATGGACTTGCAGCAAGCTGATCTGTCCTACTGCTTGCACCATTTCCAGCATAGGTTTCATGTGGACCATTACGTTCTTCTGCAGCCCTTCTATTAAGCTCAGCAATTTGCTGTTTCACAATCGGCTTCAAAGACTCTAGCTCACTGATAACGTTCAAGAGTTTCTGCACGAAATTTGAGCTAGTCAGCATAAGCATTTGACATATTTCCATTCCAAATTCAAAAAACTCTCATACTACACTTCTACGTTACTCATTAAGCAATCTAATAAATGCTGAAGCACTAGGAGAAATATTCATTAAGCTTAGAGAGGTAATACATCGGAGTTATGCGGCCCTCTCTTCAGGAATTCCTTTTCTCTTGACTTGAAAGCATGATAATCACGATGCTTCGGGATCGTCTCAGACAACAGGCTGCCAGTAAACAGAGGTCAGCATACCATCAACACCAAGCTTAAGATATTGTAACAAGCTAATATAAGATATACCAACACAGCACACCCACCTCGAGTATCTCAGGAGGATAATGTACAGGTCGATGAGGTTCTTTTCCTCTCGATATATGTTCGCCTGTGCACCACATAAAACGACCCAAATGTTACACGCCCGCGAGCTAATTGACAGTATGTACGCTGATTGCGTAGCAAATACAAACGGATTCAGCGTCCCTGAACCCGAAACTGCCGGTTACATGCAGAGGTATCAGCACCAAAATACGGGATCGCGGAGCAGAGACTCTGAATCTCGGGTTAGGGTTTGACCTGGCGGAGAAGATTGTCGGCGATGCGGAAGTAGTAGGGGAGGCTGATGCGGTGGTCCACCGCGACCGGGCGCGCCATCCCCTCAATGTTTATGTATCTCCCAGCTTGCCAAGGTGATGCCATGGCCATATCCGGCGACGCCTAGTTCTGTGCCGACTCCTCCGGCGAGATTTTGCGGCGAAGATGGTCCGGGCGGATCTCTGGGTCGCTCCGACGGTGGGAGGATGTGACCACAGAGGCAGACGCGGGGAGGCGGCGGAGACGCGGCGAAGAGACGATGGAGTAGGTGGGGGGTGGGGGGTGGGGCGCAGAACTGTAGAGGCAGCAGGAAGCGCCAAGCGCGGTAGCGGCGGGGCGCGTCGGTCAGTGGGGGCAGTTGCCGGATGAGCCGATCGAGGAAGAGAGGGGGCGCGAGTAGGAGAGGGGGACGAGGACGCCGGCGAGGGGCGGAAGCGGCGAGAGGGATGCCGTGTGCGATGAGGAATGTGACTAAATCTGTGATTAAGTTTATTACACTTTTTTGATTGAAACTCAGTTTATTACACTTGTAATACTACTAAAAGATATTTTTCTTCGTTATAAGTGTTGCTTCAATCCCCACCTAAAGTCCAATTTTTAGTACACAATCATATTAACTCATTAGAAATATATTTTTTACACGTAGAAATATTGTATTACTCAAGCCAACAAAAAGTTACAATCAGCGGTGACTAGCTCAAGCACTCTCGGGGGTCCAGAGCCAATCCAAGTCATGGTTCTTCCCTTCGTAGGAGCAAAATTTACTAGACTGTCGCTAACCTGATTTTGAGTACGGTTTACATGAGTAATACAACTTTCATGAAGATATAAGAGATATCTAATCTCTTTGACTAATGAAGCATAAATAGACCTATCTTTCTCTTGCCCTTGGATCAACTTTATAGCAACAAGTGAATCCATCTCAATGGCTATTGGGCGATCACTTCGCTGGATCGCTAGAGGTAACCATTCCATGCAAGCACACAACTCTGCCTCCAAAGCTTCACGACACGAGTAAAGTGTTGTGCATGCTGAAAAGATTAAGCCTTCCAAAGAGTCCCGTAATACCATACATGCTCCTGCCCTGCCAGCATCAAAAGATCTGTCCGTGTTAAGCTTTACGCACCCCTTCGGTGGTGCAGCCCACTTGGGGACGACCGGTGAGGGCGCTATATAAGCCTGAAGTAACATGCGGTCATAAGAGATGATTGATTTCACCTTGGCTGGATCCATATGTGTGTTCATTTTAATAGCAATTAGCGACTCCAAATAGCTAATAAGGAACCTCCTCGATACTTCAAGAGGCGGCGGAATCTTGTTGTGCACTATCTCATTACGTATGAATCAACACCTCCACGGTGTCATAAGAAGCATGGACCTCTCTATTTCATGTAGTGGTTGTAGCACTTGGAACAACCATTCCTTCCCAACATTCGCCACAGTATCCACCGGTGGAAGGCTCCAAACTTCCGACATATACATCCATAATTCCCGTGCTCTAGGGCAGCGATATAACGGATGGAAGTTGTCTTCTGGTTCCACGCCACACACCGGGCATATGTTGGTGATTTCCAAGGTCCTCTTGTGCTTATTAACCCAAGTAGGAAGGGAGTCTGAGACCACTCTCCAAGCAAAGTTTTTGACTGTTGGGGGAATATCCGTTTTCCATATCAAGTTCCAGATGGTCCGGCAGCTCTCCGGATTAGTGCTAAATGCAGGTTGAGATTCTCTGTTGGCTTCATCAAAAGCAAACCCATACGCCGACTTCATCAATAATTGTCCAAACCTCCCTGGTCCCCATGCAATTGTATCCTCCTCATGCCTTGGAGACGCTATAATTTTAATGATTTCCTCCACATCACAAGGCCAAAAGTAATTCTGCAGCAAGTTCATATTCCACGAACCATTGTCATTGAGTACTTCAGACACATAGGGGATACGACAATTACCTCTTGGAGAGACCGGTTTGAAAGAGTGGGGTCTAGGTATCCAATCGTCTCTCCATACACGAATGCTTGCTCCATTGCCAACTCTCCAGACTAGGCCTTTTTTCAGAAGCTCTAGTCCATAACTTATGGCTTGCCAAGACGGGGACGCATTACCAGAAAAGATCGTGTCCTCAATCTGACCATCCGGGTAATAACGAGATTTTAACAGTCGAGCACAAAGGCTCTTTGGCCTATCAATAAGTCTCCAAGCTTGGCGTGCGAGGAGTGCTTGGTTGAACAGTTTGTAATCGCGGAATCCAAGCCCTCCTTTACATTTTGGCTGTAACAAATAATCCCATGACTCCCAATGTATTTTTATGCGTCCATCTTTAGAGCCCCAATAGAAGTTTCTAACCATCCTTGTTAGGTCATCACAAACTGAGAATGGAAGTTTAAAAACGCCCATGATGTATGTTGGAGAGATTGTGCAACTGACTTGATTAGAACTTCACGGCCCGGTTGCGCCAGCCACCCATATTCCCACTGTATAAGTCTCTTAGTGAGACTAGCTTGCAAATTTTGGAACCGTCCCTTAGACATCTGACCTTCAGGTGTAGGAAGACCCAAATATTTTTCTTCAAATTCTGCCTTAGTAACTTCAAGGACAGTTCGGACTGCATTCTGGGCAGCCTCTGGGCATGCATGTCCGAATAATATGGAGCACTTATTTATATTAATGTTCTGGCCAGTAGCACTTGCATACAGGTCCAATATATCTTTGACTTTCAAGGCTTGATCCTGTGTTGCTTCAAAAAGCAGTAAAGAGTCATATGCGAATAAAATATGTGATATTCCCGGCGCCCTTCTACAGATTTTTACAGGAGTGATATTTCCAATATTAACTTCATGCTTCAGAATGGCAGAGAGCCTGTCAGCAACAAGAAGGAATAAGAAGGGTGATAATGGGTAACCTTGTCGTAGCCCACGCGACGGTGCAAACGAATCTAGAAGGGTTTCATTAAGTTTTACCGAATACCTCACCCAAGTGACACATGTCATAATCCAGTCCACCCAACGATGAGAGAAACCCAATTTCTGCATCATTTGCTTCAAGAAAACCCAATCAACTCTGTCATATGCCTTTGATAAGTCGAGCTTATAGGCACAAAAACTTCTGGTAGGATCTTTCTCTTGCTTTATATGATGGGTGCACTCGAAAGCAATGAGTGCATTATCCGTAATCATCCATCCGGGGATGAAAGCACTTTGCTCCGGCGATATAATATCATCTAGAATTGGCCGCAGCCGGTTAACCAAACACTTTGATATGACCTTATAGATTACATTACATAAGCTAATAGGCCTAAAATCGGTCAACTTTGAAGGATTAGGAACTTTTGGGATAAGAACGATTGAGGTTGAGTTAACCCCTTCCGACATCACACATGAGTTGAAAAAATCCTTCACTGACGAGATTACACTATCCCGCAACGTACTCCAGTTGTGCTGAAAAAAACGTGCAGGAAATCCATCCGGACCCGGGGCCTTCAACGGTCCGATCTGAAAGAGGGCATCCGCAATTTCCTTGTCACTGAAAGGAGCACATAGCTTAGCATTATCATCATCAGTTATCAATGCATCAAACAGACTCAAACCCGGAGTGTGGATGAGGTTAGGATCAGCCGTGTACATTCCTTGGAAGTACTCATTAGCCATCTTTCTCATTATCTCCTCATATGAATGGGCAACCCCACTATCATCAACAAGTTCACGGATTTTATTCTTGTGAGCTCTCCAAACTGCCTTACTCTGAAAGTATTTCGTGTTCCTGTGATCATGTCCCCCTCTTTCAACCAATTTATTCTCGACCTTTGGAGCCATAACATCTCTTCCTGATATAGTAACTCGTTCATTCTATCAGTTACTCGCCGGATATCCTGATGGTCAGCGTTCATATTCATCAATTCCTCGAGTTGTGACCTGGACTTGGCAAGCTCACGGGTGATATTACCAAACTTCTTCCTACTCCATATGCCTAAAGTAGACATGGTCTTCTTCAGGGCTGACTGTAGTTGTTCAAGGTTCCCAATTGATCCTGCTGACTCCCATGCTTGCTGCACCAACTCGGGTAGCTCACCACTTCGCTCCCAGAAAATCTCATATTGGCGTCGGCGTCCTGCACTTGGTCCAGGGTCTGGTGCACCCTTAATATGTGACACCCCGATAGTTAAGCTACAGTAAACCCCTATTAATGATGCCAGGTCATCGTAATTAAATTTTTGCTAAACCACACTCGTTTCAAAATTAGTTCAAACACAAATTCAAAAACAAGTCAAAGTATAGTTTCATAAAATAGTGAATTAAAAATGTTCGTTAGGTTGCAAATATTCACTAAGGAATTACCATGTAAAAACCAACATCATTTGAATCACAGATAAAACCCTAGGAAATTAATAAATGCTCCAACAGTAAATAAAATGGCCTTTGCAAAATTATTAGTTATTTATTTAACTCTAATTGCCTCTAAACTTTATGTGCCACTCTAAAATATTGTGCTTGAATTAGGTGCCAAGTTTCATATATAACAAAAATCATTTGATGGCCCAACCTAATTCAAAATAGGATCTAAAAATACAAAGAAAAGGGAAAAGGCGAAACAGACCTAAACTAAGGTGCCACTGGGCCATAAGTGGCCACACGGCCCAGCCCACCCAAACCTTCTCCTGCCTCCCGCTACAGAACAGAGCATGTGTGTGGCACACATCCACGACGACCATGGCCGTGGATGCCCTCCACGTCGCCCGCCTAGGCTTATAACTACGTCGACCGAAACCCTAGCCCCCACTTTGTCCAGCCCCCTGGATCCCCCTTCGCCCCCCTCCTTATCTGCTCGTTTTCGAGCTTGAAAGCTCTGCGGTCACCATTGTCTCGCCCTTGTTACCACGGCCACCATCATCGTCGTCCCTCGGGAGCACGTCCAGGAGGTCCACCAAGGTCGCCTTCGTCTGTTCCGGGCATCGATTCGAGCCGAGGCGCTGCGTAGCCGTCGTCATCTTCATCTTCTCCGCACGACCGCCACCACCTCGTCGTCATTGCCGCTGCTGCGAGACTCTCCCGACCTCCTAACCTCATCCACAAGAACCAGGGAGAGCTCCTCCTCCCGGTTCCCCTTCCCCCGCTTCGATTCACTCGCCGCCATCCATCCCCGAGCTTGCCATGACCGCGCACGTCCTGAGCCCCGTCGCGCGAGCCACCCCGCACCCACGCGCGCCTACTGCCGCATGCGCACGCCCACACACGCTAGCGCGCGGCCGTCCACCCGTTGTCCCCCCCCCTCGCGCACCCGTCCACCCGCTGACGCCCGCGCTACGCCTAGTTGATGCCGCTGCTCTTGGTGCTACTCTGCTTGTACTCGTTGCCGCTACTTTGTTTGTTGCTGCTTGGCTTGTGTCGCCGCCATCCGTAGCTCGCCCGGTTCCCCGCGCCCGCCGTTCCCCCCACTCCAACGGCGCGCTCGGTGGCCCTTTCGAGCAACCCCGCACCGGTGCCAGGTCGCGCCCCTCTCTCCCGCCCCTCGCCCCTACAGCAACTGTCGCCGCTTCCTGCTCCGCCCGCTGTTGCTCGCTTCCTCTACCGCCGCGCGCCGCTGGTCGCCCCGTGTCGCGCCTGCCCTTGCCCGCCTCGGAGGCGCCCTGCCGCACCCGCCGGCCCTCGCATCGCCCAGCTCCCTCGCCCGCTTCCCACCCTGGCCGCACTGGCTCCGCCCGATCACGCCCGCGCTAGGCCAGCGCGTGCCGGCAGCCACGCCCTAGCCGCCCAGCCATGGCCTCGCCGCTGCCATCTCCGGCGCCCGCGCTGCTTCGGCGCCCCTCCGCGCCTGCTGGTCGTCGCCTGGGTCGGGCACCTGCAACGCCCGTGTGCCCGTTAGGCCCCGCTGGGCCTATGACATATGGGCCAGAGCGCCTTAGAAAATAATAAAAAAAGTGAAAAACAAAATGTAATATAAAAACATAATTAATTAATTAATTAACTTAATTAATCTAGTTTATAACCCAATTAAACTTAATTAACCTAAATATCTGATTAAAACTAACTAATCTGTTAGTTAGGATAATGTGTCTATGACAGACGGGACCCACCCATCAGTTGACCGGTCAAAGGTCAACTTTGACCGCTGACGTCATAAATGCTTTTCGATTTAAATTAATTCTAATAATTAAAAGAAATGAATTAAAACTTTAGAAACTAATATTAAACAATCCGTAGCTCGAATGAAAAAACTTTGTACATGAAAGTTGCTCAGAACGACGAGATGAATCCGAATATGCGGCCCGTTCATCCGCCACACATCCCTAGCATAGTGAACATGCAACAACCCCCCTCCGTTTCATCTGTCCGAAAATGCCTAACACCGAGAATACTTTCCCGGATGTTTCCCCCCTTTGCCGGTATCACCTAGTACTGCGTTAGGTGACCCCTAGCACCGTGTATTGCCATGTTATGCTTTGTGATGCTTTGATTGCTATGTTATTTATTGTGTTCCCCCTCCATTACTTCTTTCCGGTAGACCCCGAGACCGCTGCCGATACCCCCGTGATCGACTACATCGACGACGACTCCTCCTTCTTGCCAGAGCAACCAGGCAAGCCCCCCCTTGATCAACCCAATATCGCCTATTCTTCTCTCTACTGCTTGCATTAGAGTAGTGTAGCATGTTACTGCTTTCCGTTAATCCTATTCTGATGCATAGCATATCCTTGCTACTACTGTTGTTACCTTTACCTGCAATCCTAAATGCTTAGTATAGGATGCTAGTATTCCATCAGTGGCCCTACATTCTTGTCCGTCTACCATGCTATACTATCAGGTCGTGATCACTTGGGAGGTGATAACAGGTATATACTTATATACATAATAAGTGGTACATGTGGTGACTAAAGTCGGGTCGGCTCGTAGAGTACCCGCAAGTGATTCCTATGTGGGGGCTGAAGGGGCAGGTGGTTCCATCCCGGTAGTAGTGGGCCTGGGTTCCTGGCGGCCCTCGATCGTTACTTTGTGGCGGAGCGACGGGGCAGGTTGAGACCACCTAGGTGAGAGGTGGGTCTGGCCCTGGTCGGCGCCCGCGGTTACTTCAAAATAACACGCTTAACAAGATCTTGGTATTTGATCTGAGTCTGGCCACTGGCCTATACGCACTAACCAACTACGCGGGAACAGTTATGGGCACTCGATGTCGTGGTATCAGCCGAAGCCTTCTTGAGGTCAGCGACTGAGCGGGCGCGCCTGATTGGACTGGAACGCCTGCTCTTATATTAGGGAGGCTAGGTCTACTTCCAGCCGCCCATGCAACGTGCAGGTGTGCAATGGGCGATGGGCCCTGCTACCTCTTGAGCACTACGTTGGTTTTCCCTTGAAGAGGAAAGGGTGATGCAGTAAAGTAGCATAAGTATTTCCCTCGGTTTTTGAGAACCAAGGTACTAATCCAGTAGGAGATCACGCTCGAGTCCCACGCACCTACACAAACAAATAAGAACCTCGCAACCAACGCGCTAAAGGGGTTGTCAATCCCTTCATGGTCACTTTCGAGAGTGAGATCTGATAGATATCATAAGATAATATTTTTAGTATTTTTATGATAAAGAGAAATAAAGATGCAAAGTAAAATAAACGGCAAAGGAAATAGCTAAGTGTTGGAAGACTAATATGATGGAAGATAGACCCCGGGGCCATAGGTTTCACTAGTGCCTTCTCTCAAGAGCATAAGTATTACGGTGGGTAAACGAATTACTGTCGAGCAATTGATAGAATTGAGCATAGTTATGAGAATATCTAGGTATGATCATATATATATGTCGGGGAACGTAGCAGAATTTTAAAATTTTCTACGCATCACCAAGATCAATCTATGGAGTCATCTAGCAACGAGGGAGAGAGGAGTGCATCTACATACCCTTGTAGATCGCGCGCGGAAGCGTTCAAGGGAACGGGGTTGATGGAGTTGTACTCGACGTGATCCAAATCACCGATGACCAAGTGCCGAACGGACGGCACCTCCGCGTTCAACACACATACGGTTGGGAAGACGTCCTCCTCCAACTTGATCCAGCAAGGGGGGAGGAGAGGTTGATGAAGATCCAGCAGCACGACGGCGTGGTGGTGGAAGCAACAGTGATCTCGGCAGGGCTTCGCTAAGCGCAAGGAGACGAAGGAGTGTCACGGGAGGGAGAGGGAGAGGCCAGGGGCTTGGGTGCGGCTGCCCTCCCTCCCCCCACTATATATAGGGTGCCTAGGGGGCGCCGGCCCTAGGAGATCCAATCTCCTAAGGGGGGCGGCGGCCAAGGGGGTGCCTTGCCCCCCAAGGCAAGGGTGGCCCCCCCACCCCTAGGGTTTCCAACCCTAGGCGCAGGGGGAGGCCCAAGGGGGGCGCACCAGCCCACTAGGGGCTGGTTCCCCTCCCACTTCAGCCCATGGGGCCCTCCGGGATAGGTGGCCCCACTCGGTGGACCCCTGGGACCCTTCCGGTGGTCCCGGTACAATACCGATTACCCCCAAAACTTTCCCGATGGCCGAAACTTGACTTCCTATATATAAATATTCACATCCGGACCATTCCAGAACTCCTCGTGACGTCCGGGATCTCATCCGGGACTCCGAACAACTTTCGGGTTACCGTATGCTAATATCTCAACAACCCTAGCGTCACCGAACCTTAAGTGTGTAGACCCTACGGGTTCGGGAGACATGCAGACATAACCGAGATGACTCTCCGGTCAATAACCAACAGCGGGATCTGGATACCCATGTTGGCTCCCACATGCTCCATGATGATCTCATCGGATGAACCACGATGTCGAGGATTCAATCAATCCGTATACAATTCCCTTTGTCAATCGGTACGTTACTTGCCCGAGACTCGATCGTCGGTATCCCAATACCTCGTTCAATCTTGTTACCGGCAAGTCACTTTACTCGTGCCGTAATGCATGATCCCGTGATCAACTACTTGGTCACATTGAGCTCATTATGATGATGCATTACCGAGTGGGCCCAGAGATACCTCTCCATCATACGGAGTGACAAATCCTAGTCTCGATTCGTGCCAACCCAACAGATACTTTCGGAGATACCTGTAATGTACCTTTATAGTCACCCAGTTACGTTGTGACGTTTGGCACACCCAAGGCACTCCTACGGTATCCGGGAGTTGCACAATCTCATGGTCTAAGGAAATGATACTTGACATTCGGAAAAGCTACAGCAAACAAACTACACGATCTTTGAGCTATGCTTAGGATTGGGTCTTGTCCATCACATCATTCTCCTAATGATGTGACCCCGTTATCAATGACATCCAATGTCCATAGTCAGGAAACCATGACTATCTTTTGATCAATGAGCTAGTCAACTAGAGGCTCACTAGGGACGTGTTGTAGTCTATGTATTCACACATGTATTACGATTTCCGGATAACACAATTATAGCATGAATAATAGACAATTATCATGAACAAAGAAATATAATAATAACCATTTTATTATTGCCTCTAGGGCATATTTCCAACAGTCTCCCACTTGCACTAGAGTCAATAGTCTAGTTACATTGTGATGAATCGAACACCCATGCAGTTCTGGTGTTGATCATGTTTTGCTCTAGGGAGAGGTTTAGTCAACGGATCTGCTACATTCAGGTCCGTATGTACTTTACAAATCTCTATGTCTCCATTTTGAACACTTTCACGAATGGAGTTGAAGCGACGCTTGATATGCCTGGTCTTCCTGTGAAACTTGGGCTCCTTGGCAAGGGCAATAGCTCCAGTGTTGTCACAGAAGAGAGTCATCGGGCCCGAAGCATTGGGTATGACTCCTAGGTCGGTAATGAACTCCTTCACCCAGACTGCTTCTTGTGCTGCCTCCGAGGCTGCCATGTACTCCGCTTCACATGTAGATCCCGCCACAACGCTTTGCTTGCAACTGCACCAGCTTACTGCCCCACCATTCAAAATATACACGTATCCGGTTTGTGACTTAGAGTCAGCCAGATCTGTGTCGAAGCTAGCATCGACGTAACCCTTTACGACGAGCTCTTCGTCACCTCCATACACGAGAAACATGTCCTTAGTCCTTTTCAGGTACTTCAGGATATTCTTGACTGCTGTCCAGTGTTCCATGTCGGGATTACTTTGGTACCTTCCTACCAAACTTATGGCAAGGTTTACATCAGGTCTGGTACACAGCATAGCATACATGATAGACCCTATGGCCGAGGCATAGGGGACGACACTCATCTTTTCTCTATCTTCTGCCGTGGTCGGGCATTGAGCCATGCTCAATCTCGTACCTTGCAATACAAGCAAGAACCCTTTCTTTGACTGATCCATTTTGAACTTCTTCAATATCTTGTCAAGGTACGTACTCTGTGAAAGACCAATGAGGCGTCTCGATCTATCTCTATAGATCTTGATGCCTAATATATAAGCAGCTTCTCCAAGGTCCTTCATTGAAAAACACTTGTTCAAGTAGGCCTTTATGCTTTCCAAGAATTCTATATCATTTCCCATCAACAGTATGTCATCCACATACAATATGAGAAATGCTACAGAGCTCCCACTCACTTTCTTGTAAATGCAGGCTTCTCCATAAGTCTGCGTAAACCCAAACGCTTTGATCATCTCATCAAAACGAATGTTCCAACTCCGAGATGCTTGCACCAGCCCATAAATCGAGCGTTGGAGATTGCACACCTTGTCAGCATTCTTAGGATCGACAAAACCTTCCGGCTGCATCATATACAATTCTTCCTTAAGGAAACCATTAAGGAATGTCGTTTTGACGTCCATTTGCCATATCTCATAATCATAGAATGCGGCAATTGCTAACATGATTCGGACGGACTTCAGCTTCGCTACGGGTGAGAAAGTCTCATCGTAGTCAAACCCTTGAACTTGTCGATAACCCTTAGCGACAAGCCGAGCTTTATAGATGGTCACATTACCATCCGCATTTGTCTTCTTCTTAAAGATCCATTTATTTTCTATGGATTGCCGATCATCGGGCAAGTCAGTCAAAGTCTATACTTCGTTTTCATACATGGATCCTATCTCGGATTTCATGGCTTCGAGCCATTTGTCGGAATCCGGGCCCGCCATCGCTTCTTCATAGTTCGAAGGTTCACCGTTGTCTAACAACATGATTTCCAAGACAGGGTTGCCGTACCACTCTAGTGCGGAACGTGTCCTCGTGGACCTACGAAGTTCAGTAGTAACTTGATCTGAAGTTTCATGATCATCATCATTAACTTCCTCTCTAGTCGGTGCAGGCACCTCAGGAACATTTTCTTGAGCTGCGCCATTTACCGGTTCAAGAGGTAATACTTCATCAAGTTCTACTTTCCTCCCACTTATTTCTTTAGAGAGAAACTCTTTCCCTAGAAAGGACCCATTCTTGGCAACAAAGATCTTGCCTTCGGATCTGAGGTAGAAGGTATACCCAACAGTTTCTTTAGGGTATCCTATGAAGACGCATTTTTCCGACTTGGGTTCGAGCTTTTCAGGTTGAAGTTTCTTGACATAAGCATCGCATCCCCAAACTTTTAGAAACGACAGCTTAGGTTTCTTCCCAAACCATAATTCATACGGTGTCGTCTCAACGGATTTCGACGGAGCCCTATTTAAAGTAAATGCGGCAGTCTCTAAAGCATAGCCCCAAAATGACAACGGTAAATCGGTAAGAGACATCATAGATCGCACCATATCCAATAGAGTGCGATTATGATGTTCGGACACACCATTACGCTGAGGTGTTCCAGGCGGCGTGAGTTGTGAAACTATTCCACATTTTCTTAAGTGTGTGCCAAATTCGTGACTCAAGTATTCTCCCCCATGATCTGATCGCAAGAACTTGATTTTCTTGTCATGTTGATTCTCAACCTCACTCTGAAATTCCTTGAACTTTTCAAAGGTCTCAGACTTGTGTTTCATTAAGTAGACATACCCATATCTACTCAAGTCATCTGTGAGGGTGAGAACATAACGATAGCCACCGCGAGCCTCAACACTTATTGGACCGCACACATCAGTATGTATGATTTCCAATAAGTTGGTTGCTCGCTCCATTGTTCCTGAGAATGGAGTCTTGGTCATTTTACCCATGAGGCATGGTTCACACGTGTCAAATGATTCGTAATCAAGAGACTCTAAAAGTCCATCTGCATGGAGCTTCTTCATGCGTTTGACACCTATGTGACCAAGGCGGTAGTGCCACAAGTATGTGGGACTATCATTATCAACCTTACATCTTTTGGTATTCACACTATGAATATGTGTAGCATTACGCTCGAGATTCATTAAGAATAAACCATTCACCATCGGAGCATGACCATAAAACATATCTCTCATATAAATAGAACAACCATTATTCTCGGATTTAAATGAGTAGCCATCTCGAATTAAACGAGATCCTAATACAATGTTCATGCTCAAAGCTGGCACTAAATAACAATTATTGAGGTTTAAAACTAATCCCGTAGGTAAATGTAGAGGCAGCGTGCCGACGGCGATCACATCGACCTTGGAACCATTCCCGACGCGCATCGTCACCTCGTCCTTCGCCAGTCTCCACTTATTCCGCAGCTCCTGCTTTGAGTTACAAATGTGAGCAACCGCACTGGTATCAAATACCTAGGAGCTACTACGAGTACTGGTAAGGTACACATCAATTACATGTATATCACATATACCTTTAGTGTTGCCGGCCTTCTTGTCCGCTAAGTATTTGGGGCAGTTCCGCTTCCAGTGACCACTTCCCTTGCAATAAAAACACTCAGTCTCGGGCTTGGGTCCGTTCTTTGGCTTCTTCCCGGCAGCTTGCTTACCGGGCACGGCAACTCCCTTGCCGTCCTTCTTGAAGTTCTTTTTACCCTTGCCTTTCTTGAACTTAGTGGTTTTATTCACCATCAACACTTGATGTTCCTTTTTGATTTCCACCTCTGCTGATTTCAGCATTGAATACACCTCAGGAATGGTCTTTTCCATCCCCTGCATATTGAAGTTCATCACAAAGCTCTTGTAGCTCGGTGGAAGCGACTCAAGGATTCTGTCAATGACCGCGTCATCCGGGAGATTAACTCCCAGCTGAGTCAAGCGGTTATGCAACCCAGACATTCTGAGTATGTGCTCACTAACAGAACTATTTTCCTCCATCTTACAGCTGAAGAACTTGTCGGAGACTTCATATCTTTCGACCCGAGCATGAGCTTGAAAAACCATTTTCAGCTCTTCAAACATCTCATATGCTCCGTGTCTCTCAAAACGCTTTTGGAGCCCCGGTTCTAAGCTGTAAAGCATGCCACATTGAATGAGGGAGTAATCATCAACACGTGATTGCCAAGCGTTCATAACGTCTTGGTTCTGTGGGATAGGTGCGTCACCTAGCGGTGCTTCTAGGACATAATCTTTCTTGGCAGCTATGAGGATGATCCTCAGGTTCCGGACCCAGTCCGTATAGTTGCTGCCATCGTCTTTTAGCTTGGTTTTTTCTAGGAACGCGTTGAAGTTGAGGACAACGTGGGACATTTAATCTACAAGACATATTGTAAAGATTTTAGACTAAGTTCATGATAATTAAGTTCATCTAATCAAATTACTCAATGAACTCCCACTCAGATAGACATCCCTCCAGTCATCTAAGTGAAACATGATCCGAGTTAACTAGGCCGTGTCCGATCATCACGTGAGACAGACTAGCCAACATCGGTGAACATCTTCATGTTGATCGTATCTTCTATACCACTCATGCTCGACCTTTCGGTCTTCTGTGTTCCGAGGCCATGTCTGTACATGCTAGGCTCGTCAAGTCAACCTAAGTGTATTGCTTGTGTAAATCTGGCTTACACCCGTTGTATTCGAACGTTAGAATCTATCACACCCGATCATCACGTGGTGCTTCGAAACAACGAACCTTCGCAACGGTGCACAGTTAGGGGGAACACTTTCTTGAAATTATTGCGAGGGATCATCTTATTTAAGCTACCGTCGTTCTAAGCAAATAAGATGTAAAACATGATAAACATCACATGCAATCAAATAGTGACATGATATGGCCAATATCATTTGCTCCTTTTGATCTCCATCATCATGATCTCCATCATCTTGTCTTCTTGAAGTTGTCTCGTCATCTATTACTTCTACTACTATGGCTAACGCTTTAGCAATAAAGTAAAGTAATTACATGATGTTTATGTTGACACGTAGGTCATAAATAAATAAAGACAACTCCTATGGCTCCTGCCGGTTGTCATACTCATCGACATGCAAGTCGTGATTCCTATTACAAGAACATGATCATCTCATACATCACATATATCATTCATCACATCCTTTGGCCATATCACATCACAAAACACTTGCTGCAAAAACAAGTTAGACGTCCTCTAATTGTTGTTGCAAGTTTTTACGTGGCTGCTATAGGTTTCTAGCAAGAACGTTTCTTACCTACGCCAAAACCACAACGTGAATTGCCAATTTCTATTTACCCTTCATAAGGACCCTGTTCATCGAATTCGATCCGACTAAAGTGGGAGAGACAGACACCCGCCAGCCACCTTATGCAACTAGTGCATGTCAGTCGGTGGAACCAGTCTCACGTAAGCGTACGTGTAAGGTCGGTCCGGGCCGCTTCATCCCACGATGCCGCCGAATCAATATAAGACTAGTAACGACAAGCAAATTGACAATATCGACGCCCGCAACTGCTTTGTGTTCTACTCGTGCATAGTAACTACGCATAAACCTGGCTCATGATGCCACTGTTGGGGAACGTAGCAGAATTTTAAAATTTTCTACGCATCACCAAGATCAATCTATGGAGCCATCTAGCAACGAGGGAGAGAGGAGTGCATCTACATACCCTTGTAGATCACGCGTGGAAGCGTTCAAGAGAACGGGGTTGATGGAGTCGTACTCGACGTGATCCAAATCATCGATGACCAAGTGCCGAACGGACGGCACCTCCGCATTCAACACACGTACGGTTGGGAAGACGTCTCCTCCAACTTGATCCAGCAAGGGGGAAGGAGAGGTTGATGAAGATCCAGCAGCACGACGTGCTGACCTCTCTATTATGCCTAGGTGGGGCTGCGACGTGTTAATCTTCTAAGGCCGGGCATGACCCAGGAGTGTGTGTCCGGCCAAAGGGGATCGAGCATGTTGGGAAATGTGGTGCACCCTTGTAGGGAAGTTTATCTATTCGAATAGTCATGTCCCTCGGTAAAAGGACGACCCAGAGTTGTACCTTGACCTTATGACAACTAGAACCGGATACTTAATAAAACACACCCTTCCAAGTGCCAGATACAACCCGGTGATCGCTCTCTAACAGGGCGACGAGGAGAGGATCGCCGGGTAGGATTATGATATGCGATGATACTTGGTTAACTTACCATCTACTCTCTTCTACTGCTTCAAGATGGAGGCTGCCAGAAGCGTAGTCTTCGATAGGACTAGCTATCCCCCTCTTATTTTGGCATTCTGTAGTTCAGTCCACAGATACTATCCATTTCATTGATACCAATGCATATGTAGTGTAGATCCTTGCTGGCGAGTACTTTGGATGAGTACTCATGGTTGCTTTGCTACTTCTTTTCCCCCTTTCCCGGTTATTGCGATCATCTGATGGAGTCCAGGAGCCAGAGGATCCCGAGGATGATTCTACGTGGAGTTCGACTTCGAGGAGTAGTTAGGAGGTCCTAGGCAGGAGGCCTTGCCTTTTCGATCGTTGCTACTTTTGTGCTAGCCTTCTTAAGGGAAACTTATTTAACTCATGTCTGTACTCAGATAATGTTGCCTCCGCTAACTTGTTTGTATTCGAGCTTATGTATTCGAGCCCTCGAGGCCCCTGGCTTGTAATATAAAGCTTGTATTATTTTAATTTGTGTCTAGAATTGTGTTGTGATATCTTCCCGTGAGTCTGTGATCTTGATCGTACACGTTTGTGTGTATGATTAGTGTACGATCAAATCGGGGGCGTCACATAAGAATAAGAACCACGTGATCAGAACAGGGTGACACCACATGGGACACCGAGGAGAAAGCGAACATATTACACCATGCACTAGAGGCCACAGCACGATCCAAACATACACGCACGTTTGTTGTCCCGCTTCTCTTGTTATCATATGTGAACGACACACCTGAGAAACCGATATCCACCAGCTGACATACCTCAAGCACATCACAAAAAGGCGTCATTTGTATTTCAGGTCTTGGTGTTGCCGACAAATGCTCGAAATCCCATAGACACTCATTGAAATCCCCAATTACCAGCTAGGGAAGATCCGAGGTGGTGAATAGGGATTGAAGTTTCTACCACATAAGATGACGGTTCTCAACACGCGTCTCCCCGTACACAAAGGTTACCCTCCATGGTTCGGCGTCGGCATGTAAACGAACCGCCACATCGATGTAGCGATCATCCTTGTCCAGAGTATCAACTAGCAGACTTTCATGTCAAAAAAGAGCAAGGCCCCGCTGAGGCCATTGCTGTCCACACTAGTAAAGCCTTCTAGGCCCAGCCGGCCTCTCAACCTTCTCATTTTATCTTCTTTCTGTCTTATCTCACACAAAAACACCATCC
Source organism: Triticum aestivum (assembly GCF_018294505.1). Classification (NCBI taxonomy): domain Eukaryota; kingdom Viridiplantae; phylum Streptophyta; class Magnoliopsida; order Poales; family Poaceae; genus Triticum; species Triticum aestivum. The sequence goes on from NC_057803.1 coordinate 568,887,287, forward strand.
TGGGGGAATGCGACTGCACAAGCGTCGCTAGCTCGCGAACTGTCCGGGAATTCCCCCCTCCCCGGCAGTTCCAACTCATGAGATCCATTAATTCCGGTGGCGCTCCTTAGGGGAGCCCACCAAAGATGAAGCATTCTTCTACACATTGGTAACAACCACGGTCTTATTTGAGTTATCTGACTTCGATCTCTTCAAATCTTGCTTTGGCGGCTGATACGTCTCCAACGTATCTATATTTTTTGATTGTTCCATGCTATTATATTATCAACCTTGGATGTTTTATATGCATTTATATGCTATTTTATATGATTTTTGGGACTAATCTATTAACCTAGAGCCCAGTGCCAGTTTCTGTTTTTTCCTTGTTTTAGAGTATCGCAGAAAAGGAAAATCAAACGGAGTCCAATTGACCTGAAACTTCACGGAACTTACTTTTGGACCAGAAGAAGCCCACGGAGTATCGGAGTTGGACCAGGAGAGTCCCGGGCTGCCCACGAGGGTGGGGGGCACGCCCACCCCCCCGGGAGCGCCCCTGCCTCGTGGACAGCCCGGAGATCCATCGGCGTACTCCTTCCTCCCATATATACACATATACCCTAAAAACATCAGGGAGCACAATAGATCGGGAGTTCCGCCTCCAGAAGCCTCTGTAGCCACCGAAAACCAATCTAGACCCGTTCTGGCACCCTGCCGGAGGGGGGTAATCCCTCTCCGATGGCCATCTTCATCATCCCGGTGCTCTCCATGACGAGGAGGGAGTAGTTCTCCCTCGGGGCTGAGGGTATGTACCAATAGCTATGTGTTTGATCTCTCTCTCTTCTGTTCTTGAGGTGGTACGATCTTGATGTATCGTGAGCTTTGCTATTATAGTTGGATCTTATGATGTTTCTCCCCCTCTACTCTCTTATAATGGATTAAGTTTTCCCTTTGAAGTTATCTTATCAGATTGAGTCTTTAAGGATTTGAGAACACTTGATGTATGTCTTGCGTGAGATACCCGTGGTGACAATGGGGTATTCTATTGATCCACTTGATGTATGTTTTGGTGATCAACTTGCGGGTTCCATGACCTTGGGAATCTATGCATAGGGGTTGGCACACGTTTTCGTCTTGACTCTCCGGTAGAAACTTTGGGGCACTCTTTGAAGTACTTTGTGTTGGTTGAATAGATGAATCTGAGATTATGTGATGCATATCGTATAATCATACCCACGGATACTTGAGGTGACATTGGAGTATCTAGGTGACATTAGGGTTTTGGTTGATATGCGTCTTAAGGTGTTATTCTAGTGCGAACTCTAGGATAGATTGAACAGAAAGAATAGCTTCGTGTTATTTTACTACGAACTCTTGAAAAGATCGATCAGAAAGGATAACTTTGAGGTGGTTTCATACCCTACCATAATCTCTTTGTTTGTTCTCCGCTATTAGTGACTTTGGAGTGACTCTTTGTTGCATGTTGAGGGATAGTTATGTGATCCAATTATGTTATTATTGTTGAGAGGACTTGCACTAGTGAAAGTATGAACCCTAGGCCTTGTTTCAACGCATTGCAATACTGTTTGTGCTCACTTTTATCATTAGTTACCTTGCTGTTTTTATATTTTCAGATTACAAAAACCTTTATCTACTATCCATATTGCACTTGTATCACCATCTCTTAGCCGAACCAGTGCACCTATACAATTTACCATTGTATTGGGTGTGTTGGGGACACAAGAGACTCTTTGTTATTTGGTTGCAGGGTTGCTTGAGAGAGACCATCTTCATCCTACGCCTCCTACGGATGGATAAACCTTAGGTCATCCACTTGAGGGAAAATTGCTACTGTCCTACAAACCTCTGCACTTGGAGGCCCAACAACTTCTACAAGAAGAAGGTTGTGTAGTAGACATCAAGCTCTTTTCTGGCGTCGTTTCCGGGGAGGTGAGTGCTTGAAGGTATATCTTTAGATCTTGCAATCAAATCTTTTTGTTTCTTGTTTTATCACTAGTTTAGTCTATAAAAGAAAACTACAAAAAATGGAATTGAGTTTGCCTCATACGCTTCATTTTTTAATATCTTTCGTGAGTATGATGGAAAGGAAAATTATGCCAAAGTATTAGAAGAAGAATGCATTAAAATGTTTGGCACTAAATCTTTGAATGATGAGCATGATTGCAATGTTGTTAGTACGAACTCTTTAAATATCCATAGTACTAATGATGATTGCACTAGTTATGATGAAAATGTCTCCTACAAACATGTCAATTATTGTGGAGTGCATTGGGTTTGCAAGTACACACCAAATAGGGAAGATAGATATTGCAAGAGGCATAAGCATTTATAAGCGAAATTGTTGCAAGAAAGGCTAGAAGTTTGTGCTAAAAATTTAAATTTTCTTAGCTGTACTTGTGAACTTTGCAATGAACATGATCATTTCAGTACCCAGTGCAAATTGTTTCATGATCTAATCGTTTCCAAAAATTGTGATGACTTGATTTCCCTTGCACACCATAATGAACTTAGTTTGCTCTTGGGTTATGAAGAAATGAAACGTATAACTAAGCTTATTCCAGAATTTGCCCTTGATAGAGTTCTTCATTTTGATCTAGAGGAAATTTATATGTATTGTGCGGTGAATTGTATTGAAAATCCTTATATTGCCAATTACATAAAGAAAAGAAAACAAATAGAAGATGAAGAGAATACTAATGAAAGGGAAGAGACTTCCCAATATCCTCCTAATATTTCTTATGATGAATCAGGTAACGAGGAGGAGCCTTCTATTCAACCAATCTCATTAATAAGGAGCCCCAAAAAGAGGATTGAACCCACACATGATGTGGTGAAGAAGAAGAAAAGAAAAGGTAAGAGAGATAAAAAGTCTCTCCCAAATAATGTTGCTCCTATTATTGTTGTGCCTAATGAAAATGAATCAAAAAATTTGTGGAAGATGATGCACTTGATGATGATCTCGTTATGCCTATTGCTTGTTGTGATGATTATGATTGGGAAGATAATGATACTTCTTATGATCTTGAAAATCTTTTTGGCACTTGCCTGGAAGAATATGATAATTGCTATACTATTTAGTGCTATCCATACTATTAATGATGAGAGTGATTATTCTTATGATATGAAAAGGCCCAAGCTGGGGGATGCTATGTTTGAAGAAGATGATGTTTTTGAGAATATATTTGCTGAAATTAATGTTTGTCCCAAGCTTGGGGATGCTATGTCTAATGAAGATGATATTTTTAGCCTCTCAAGTTTTGATATGCAAATTTATGATGATGATAGCATGACTCCTACTTATGATAATTATGAAAGTGGATCTGGAGAGGTCATGATTTTATTTAGTGATGATTCCACTAACTTGGAAGAGGTTTCAATCGATTATGATGAGAACAAAGTTGCTACTTATGATAGTTATCGTGATGATACATATGCTATAAAAAGTAGTGATGATTATATTTATAAAACTTGTCATGATTATGATTACCCCTTTTCTGAACATTACTCTTTTAATGTGGAAACAATTTATAGTATTCAAGTTTCTTATGATACTCCCACTATTCCGAATGAGAAGAATTCTGCTTATGTGGAGAGTAATAAAATTTCTATGCTTATAGATCATGAAAAGAATGCTTTAGGTTCTGTTTATATTGTTGAATTTATGCATGATGCTACTGAAAATTATTATTAGAGAGGAACATATGCTTGTAGGAATTGCAATAATATCAAGTTTCCTCTCTATGTGCTTAAAATTTTGAAGTTTTGCTTGCTTTACCTTCCTATGCAAGTTGATTCTTGTTCCCATAAGTTGTTTGCTCACAACATTCCTATGCATAGGAAGTGGGTGAGGCTTAAATGTGCTAGTAATATTCTTTATGATGCTCTCTTTATGTTACAATTCTTATCTTTTATGTGAGCATCATCGAAATCATCATGCCTAGCTAGAGGCGTTAAACGATAGCGCTTGTTGGGAGGCAACCCAACTTCATTTTTGTTCCTTGCTTTTTGTTCCTGTTTAGTAATAAATAAATTATCTATCCTCTATTTTGGTTGTGTTTTTTGTGTTTAATTAGTGTTTGTTCCAAGTAGAACCGTTGGGAAGACTTGGGGAAAGTCTTTTTGATCTTGCTGTAAAAAACAGAAACTTTAGCGCTCACGAGAATTGCTGCCATTTTTATTTGGAGAGTGATATTTAGTTAATTCGTTTTGAAGATGATTAATATCTAAATTCCTCAGGTCCAGAAATTTATTTTAGAATTTTTGGGGTTCCATAAGTATACGTTTGATCCAGATTACCACAGACTGTTCTGTTTTTGACAGATTATGTTTTCTATGTGTTGTTTGCTTATTTTGATGAATCTATGGCTAGTAAAATAGTTTATAAACCATAGAGAAGTTGGAATACAGTAGGTTTAACACCAATATAAATCAAGAATGAGTTCATTACAGTACCTAAGTGGTGATTTATTTTCTTATACTAATGGAGATTACAAGTTTTCTGTTAAGTTTTGTGTTGTGAAGTTTTCAAGTTTTGGGTAAAGATTCGATGGACTATGGAATAAGGAGTGGCAAGGGCCTAAGATTGGGGATGCCCAAGGCACCACAAGACAATATTCAAGGACAACCAAGAGCCTAAGCTTTGGGATGCCCCGGAAGGCATCCCCTCTTTTGTCTTCGTTCGTTGGTAACTTTACTTGGAGCTATATTTTTATTTACCACATGTTATGTGTTTTGCTTGGAGCGTCATTATATTTTATTTAATTTTTGCTTGCTGTTTGAATAAAATACCAAGATCTGAAATTCTTAAATGTTAGAGAGTCTTCACATAGTTGCATAATTATTCGACTACTCGTTGATCTTCACTTATATCTTTCGGAGTAGTTTGTTGTTGCTCTAGTGCTTCACTTACATCTTTTTAGAGCACGGAGGTGGTTTTATTTTATAGAAATAGATGAACTCTCATGCGTCACTTATATTATTTTGAGAGTCCTAAACAGCATGGTAATTTGCTTTGGTTATGAATTTAGTCCTAATATGATGGGTATCCAAGAGAGATATAATAAAAACTTTCATATAGAGTGCATTGAATACTATGAGAAGTTTGATACTTGATGATTGTTTTGAGATATGAGGATGGTAATACTAGAGTCATGCTAGTTGAGTAGTTTTGAATTTGAGAAATACTTGTGTTGAAGTTTGTGATTCCCGTAGCATGCACGTATGGTGAACCGTTATGTGATGAAGTCGGAGCATGATTTATTTATTGATTGCCTTCCTTATGAGTGGCGGTCGGGGATGAGTGATGGTCTTTTCCTACCAATCTATCCCCCTAGGAGCATGTGCGTAGTACTTTGTTTCAATAACTAATAGATTTTTGCAATAAGTATGTGAGTTCTTTATGACTAATGTTGAGTCCATGGATTATACGCACTCTCACCCTTCCACCATTGCTAGCCTATCTAGTACCGCGCAACTTTCGCCGGTACCATAAACCCACCATATATCTTCCTCAAAACAACCACCATACCTACCTATTATGGAATTTCCATAGCCATTCCGAGATATATTGCCATGCAACTTTCCACCGTTCCGTTATTATGACATGCTTCATCATTGTCATATTGCTATGCATGATCATGTAGTTGACATCGTATTCATGGCAAAGCCACCATTCATAATTCTTTCATACATGTCACTCATGAGTCATTGCACATCCCAGTACACCGTCGGAGGCATTCATATAGAGTCATATCTTGTTCTAAGTATCGAGTTATAATTCTTGAGTTGTAAGAAAATAAAAGTGTGATGATCATCATTATTAGAGCATTGTCCCGGTGAGGAAAGGATGATGGAGACTATGATTCCCCCACAAGTCAGGATGAGACTCCGGATGAAAAAAAAGAGGCCATAAAAAAAGAGGAGAAAGGCCCAAATAAAAAAATAAATAAAATGAGAGAAAAGGAGAGAAGGGACAATGCTACTATCCTTTTACCACACTTGTGCTTCAAAGTAGCACCATGATCTTCATGATAGAGAGTCTCCTATGTTGTCACTTTCATATACTAGTGGAAATCTTTCATTATAGAACTTGGCTTGTATATTCTAATGATGGGCTTCCTCAAAATGCCCTAGGTCTTCGTGAGCAAGCGACTTGGATGCACACCCACTAGTTTCTTTTATTGAGCTTCCATACATTTATAGCTCTAGTGCATTCGTTGCATGGCGATCCCTACTCACTCACATTGATATCTATTGATGGGCATCTCCATAGCCCGTTGATACGCCTAGTTGATGTGAGACTATCTTCTCCTTTTTGTCTTCTCCACAACCACCCTTCTATTCCACCTATAGTGCTATGTCCATGGCTCACACTCATGTATTGCGTGAAGATTGAAAAAGTTTGAGAACATCAAAAGTATGAAACAATTGCTTGGCTTGTCATCGGGGTTGTGCATGATTTAAATATTTTGTGTGGTGAAGATAGAGCATAGCCAGACTATATGATTTTGTAGGGATAGCTTTCTTTGGCCATGTTATTTTGAGATGACATGATTACTTGGTTAGTATGCTTGAAGTATTATTATTTTTATGTCAATATTAAACTTTTGTCTTGAATCTTATGGATCTGGATATTCTTGCCACAATAAAGAGAACTACATGGATAAATATGTTAGGTAGCATTCCACATCAAAAAATCTGTTTTTATCATTTACCTACTCGAGGACGAGCAGGAATTAAGCTTGGGGATGCTGATACGTCTCCAACGTATCTATAATTTTTGATTGTTCCATGCTATTATATTATCAATCTTGGATGTTTTATATGCATTTATATGCTATGTTATATGATTTTTGGGACTAACCTATTAACCTAGAGCCCAGTGCTAGTTTTTGTTTTTTCCTTGTTTTAGAGTATCGCGGAAAAGGAAAATCAAACGGAGTCCAATTGACCTGAAACTTCACGGAACTTATTTTTGGACCAGAAGAAGCCAATGGAGTATCGGAGTTGGACCAGGAGAGTCCCGGGCTGCCCACGAGGGTGGGGGCGTGCCCACCCCCCTGGGCGCGCCCCCTGCCTCGTGGACAGCTCGGAGATCCACCTGTTGGGGAACGTAGTAATTTCAAAAAAATTCCTACGCACACGCAAGATCATGGTGATGCATAGCAACGAGAGGGAATAGTGTTGTCCACGTACCCTCGTAGACCGAAAGCGGAAGCGTTAGCACAACGCGGTTGATGTAGTCATACATCTTCACGATCCGACCGATCAAGTACCAAACATACGGCACCTCCGAGTTCAGCACACGTTCAGCCCGATGATGTCCCTCGAACTCCAATCCAGCCGAGTGTTGAGGGAGAGTTTCGTCAGCACGACGGCGTGGTGATGATGATGTTCTACCGATGCAGGGCTTCGCCTAAGCACCGCTACAGCATTATCGAGGTGGACTATGGTGGAGGGGGGCACCGCACACGGCTAAAAGATCAAACGATCAATTGTTGTGTCTATGGGGTGCCCCCTGCCCCCGTATATAAAGGAGCAAGGGGGTGCGGCCGGCCTAGAGAGGGGCGCGCCAGGAGGAGTCCTACTCCTACCGGTTGTAGGACTCCCCCCTTTTCCTTGTTGGACTAGGAGAGAGAGGGGAAAGAGGTGGAGGAGAAGAAGGAAGGGGGGGCGCCGCCCCCCTCTCCTTGTCCTATTCGGACTAGGGGGAGGGGTGTGCCCATGCCCTGGCCGCCTCTTCTCTCTTTCCACCAAGGCCCACTAAGGCCCATTAAGTCCCAGGGGGGTTCCGGTAACCTCCCGGTACCCCGGTAAAATTCCGATTTCACCCGGAACACTTTTGATATCCAAACATAGGCTTCCAATATATCAATCTTCATGTATCGACCATCTCGATACTCCTCGTCATGTCCGCGATCACATCCAAGACTCCGAACAACCTTCGGTACATCAAAACATATAAACTCATAATGTAACTGTCATCGAAACGTTAAGCGTGCGGACCCTACGGGTTCGAGAACTATGTAGACATGACCGAGACACGTCTCTGGTCAATAACCAATAGCGGAACCTGGATGTTCATATTGGCTCCCACATATTCTACGAAGATCTTTATCGGTCAGACCGCATAACAACATACGTTGTTCCCTTTGTCATCGGTATGTTGCTTGCCCGAGATTCGATCGTCGGTATCTCAATACCTAGTTCAATCTCGTTATCGGCAAGTCTCTTTACTAGTTCTGTAATACATCATCCCGCAACTAACTCATTAGTTTCAATGCTTGCAAGGCTTAAGTGACGTGCATTACCGAGAGGGCCCAGAGATACCTCTCCGACAATCAGAGTGACAAATCCTAATCTCGAAATACGCCAACCCAACAAGTACCTTCGGCGACACCTGTAGAGCACCTTTATAATCACCCAGTTACTTGTGACGTTTGGTAGCACACAAAGTGTTCCTCCGGTAAACGGGAGTTGCATAATCTCATAGTCATAGGAACATGTATAAGTCATGAAGAAAGCAATAGCAACATACTAAACGATCAGGTGCTAAGCTAACGGAATGGGTCAAGTCAATCACATCATTCTCCTAATGGTGTGACCCCGTTAATCAAATGACAACCCATGTCAATGGTTAGGAAACTTAACCATCTTTGATCAACGAGCTAGTCAAGTAGAGGCATACTAGTGACACTCTGTTTGTCTATGTATTCACACATGTATTATGTTTCTGGTTAATACAATTCTAGCATGAATAATAAACATTTATCATGATATAAGGAAATAAATAATAACTTTATTATTGCCTCTAGGGCATATTTCTTCCAGTCTCCCACTTGCAATAGAGTCAATAATCTAGATTACACAGTAATGATTCTAACACCCATGGAGCCTTGGTGTTGATCATGTTTTGCTCGTGGAAGAGGCTTAGTCAATGGGTCTGCAACATTCAGATTCGTATGTATCTTGCAAATTTCTATGTCTCCCACCTGGACTAAATCCCGGATGGAATTGAAGCGTCTCTTGATGTGCTTGGTTCTCTTGTGAAATCTGGATTCCTTCGCCAAGGCAATTGCACCAGTATTGTCACAAAAGATTTTCATTGGACCCGATGCACTAGGTATTACACCTAGATCGGATATGAACTCCTTCATCCAGACTCCTTCATTTGCAGCTTCCGAAGCAGCTATGTACTCCGCTTCACACGTAGATCCCGCCACAACACTTTGTTTAGAACTACACCAACTGACAGCTCCACCGTTCAATGTAAACACGTATCCGGTTTGCGATTTAGAATCGTTTGGATCAGTGTCAAAGCTTGCATCAACGTAACCGTTTACGATGAGCTCTTTGTCACCTCCATAAACGAGAAACATATCCTTAGTCCTTTTCAGGTATTTTAGGATGTTCTTGACCGTTGTCCAGTGTTCCACTCCTGGATTACTTTGGTACCTCCCTGCTAGACTTATAGCAAGGCACACATCAGGTCTGGTACATAGCATTGCATACATGATAGAGCCTATGCTGAAGCATAGGGAACGTCTTTCATTTTCTCTCTATCTTCTGCAGTGGTCGGGCATTGAGTCTTACTCAACTTCACACATTGCAACACAGGCAAGAACCCTTTCTTTGCTTGATCCATTTTGAACTTCTTCAAAACTTTGTCAAGGTATGTGCTTTGTGAAAGTCCAATTAAGCATCTTGATCTATCTCTATAGATCTTGATGCCCAATATATAAACAGCTTAACCGAGGTCTCTCATTGAAAAACTCTTATTCAAGTATCCCTTTATGCTATCCAGAAATTCTATATCATTTCCAATCAATAATATGTCATCCACATATAATATTAGAAATGCTACAGAGCTCCCACTCACTTTCTTGTAAATACAGGCTTCTCCAAAAGTCTGTATAAAACCAAATGCTTTGATCACACTATCAAAGCGTTTATTCCAACTCCGAGAGGCTTGCACCAGTCCATAAATGGATCGCTGGAGCTTGCACACTTTGTTAGCTCCCTTTGGATCGACAAAACCTTCTGGTTGCATCATATACAACTCTTCTTCTAGAAATCTATTCAGGAATGCAGTTTTGACATCCATTTGCCAAATTTCATAATCATAAAATGCGGCAATTGTTGGGGAACGTAGTAATTTCAAAAAATTTCCTACGCACACGCAAGATCATGGTGATGCATAGCAACGAGGGGAGAGTATGATCTACGTACCCTTTTAGATCGCAACGGAAGCGTTGACACAACATAGAGGAAGTAGTCGTACGTCTTCTTCCCGATCCGACCGATCCAAGCACCGTTACTCCGGCACCTCCGAGTTCTTAGCACACGTACAGCTCGATGACGATCCTCGGGCTCTGATCCAGCAAAGCTTCGGGGAGGAGTTCCGTCAGCACGACGGCGTGGTGACGATCTTGATGTTCTACCGTCGCAAGGCTTCGCCTAAGCACCGCTACGATATGACCGAGGTGGAATATGGTGGAGGGGGGCACCGCACACGGCTAAGGAACGATCACGAAGATCAAATTGTGTGTCTAGAGGTGCCCCTGCCTCCGTATATAAAGGAGCCAAGGGGGAGAGGTGCGCCGGCCAGGAGGAGGGCGCAGGAGGAGTCCTACTCCTACCGGGAGTAGGACTCCCCCCCCCCCAATCCTATTCCAACTAGGATTCCCAAGGGGGAAAGAGGGAGAGGGGTGGCCGGCCACCTCTCCTAGTCCTAATAGGACTAGGGGAGGGGGGAGGCGCGCAGCCCTTATGGGCAGCCCTTTCACCTTTCCACTAAGGCCCAATAAGGCCCATATGACTCTCGGGGGGTTCCGGTAACCTCCCGGTAATCCGGTAAAATCCTGATTTCACCCGGAACACTTCTGATGTCCAAACATAGGCTTCCAATATATCAATCTTTATGTCTCGACCATTTCGAGACTCCTCGTCATGTCCATGATCACATCCGGGACTCCGAACAACCTTCGGTACATCAAAATGCATAAACTCATAATAACTGTCATCGTAACGTTAAGCGTGCGGACCCTACGGTTCGAGAACAATGTAGACATGACCGAGACACGTCTCCCGTCAATAACCAATAGCGGGACCTGGATGCCCATATTGGCTCCTACATATTCTACGAAGATCTTTATCGGTCAGACCGCATAACAACATACGTTGTTCCCTTTGTCATTGGTATGTTACTTGCCCGAGATTCGATAGTCGGTATTCAATACCTAGTTCAATCTCGTTACCGGCAAGTCTCTTTACTCGTTCCGTAATACATCATCTCACAACTACCATATTAGTTGTAATGCTTGCAAGGCTTATGTGACGTGCATTATCGAGAGGGCCCAGAGATACCTCTCCGACAATCGGAGTGACAAAACCTAATCTCGAAATACGCCAACCCAACATGTACCATTGGAGACACCTGTAGTACTCTTTTATAATCACCCAGTTACGTTGTGACGTTTGGTAGTACCCAAAGTGTTCCTCCGGTAAACGGGAGTTGCATAATCTCATAGTTATAGGAACATGTATAAGTCATGAAGAAAGCAATAGCAACATACTAAACGATCGGGTGCTAAGCTAATGGAATGGGTCATGTCAATCAGATCATTCAACTAATGATGTGACCTCGTTAATCAAATAACAACTCATTGTTCATGGTTAGGAAACATAACCATCTTTGATTAACGAGCTAGTCAAGTAGAGGCATACTAGTGACACTTTGTTTGTCTATTTATTCACACATGTATTATGTTTCCGGTTAATACAATTCTAGCATGAATAATAAACATTTATCATGATTATAAGGAAATAAATAATAACTTTATTATTGCCTCTAGGGCATATTTCCTTCAGTCTCCCACTTGCACTAGAGTCAATAATCTAGATTACACTGTAATGATTCTAACACCCATGGAGCCTTGGTGTTGATCATGTTTTGCTCGTGGAAGAGGCTTAGTCAACGGGTCTGCAACATTCAGATCCGTATGTATCTTGCAAATCTCTATGTCTCCCACCTGGACTAGATCCCGGATGGAGTTGAAGCGTCTTTTGATGTGCTTGGTCCTTTTGTGAAATCTGGATTCCTTTGCCAAGGCAATTGCACCAGTATTGTCACAAAAGATTTTCATTGGACCCGATGCACTAGGTATGACATCTAGATCGGATATGAACTCCTTCATCCAGACTCCTTCGTTTGCTGCTTCCGAAGCAGCTATGTACTCCGCTTCACATGTAGATCCCGCTACGATGCTTTGTTTAGAACTGCACCAACTGACAGCTCCACCGTTCAATGTAAACACGTATCTGGTTTGTGATTTAGAATCGTCCGGATCAGTGTCAAAGCTTGCATCAACGTAACCTTTTACGGTGAGCTCTTTGTCACCTCCATATGCGAGAAACATATCCTTAGTCCTTTTCAGGTATTTCAGGATGTTCTTGACCGCTGTCCAGTGATCCACTCCTGGATTACTTTGGTACCTCCCTGCTAAACTTATAGCAAGGCACACATCAGGTCTGGTACACAGCATTTCATATATGATAGAGCCTATGGCTGAAGCATAGGGAACATCTTTCATTTTCTCTCTATCTTCTGCAGTGGTCGGGCATTGAGTCTGACTCAACTTCACACCTTGTAACACAGGCAAGAACCCTTTCTTTGCTTGATCCATTTTGAAATTTTTCAAAATCTTGTCAAGGTATGTGCTTTGTGAAAGTCCAATTAAGCGTCTTGATCTATCTCTATAGATCTTTATGCCTAATATGTAAGCAGCTTCACCGAGGTCTTTCATTGAAAAACTCTTATTCAAGTATCCCTTTATGCTATCCAGAAATTCTATATCATTTCCAATCAATAATATGTCATCCACATATAATATCAGAAATGCTACAGAGCTCCCACTCACTTTCTTGTAAATACAGGCTTTCTCCGAAAGTCTGTATAAACCCAAATGCTTTAATCACACTATCAAAGCGTTTATTCCAACTCCGAGAGGCTTGCACCAGTCCATAAATGGATCGCTGGAGCTTGCACACTTTGTTAGCTCCCTTTGGATCAACAAAACCTTCTGGTTGCATCATATACAACTCTTCTTCCAGAAATCCATTCAGGAATGCAGTTTTGACATCCATCTGCCAAATTTCATAATTATAAAATGCGGCAATTGCTAACATGATTCGGACAGACTTAAGCATCGCTATGGGTGAGAAGGTCTCATCGTAGTCAACCCCTTGAACTTGTCGAAAACCTTTTGCGACAAGTCGAGCTTTATAGACAGTAACATTACCGTCAGCGTCAGTCATTTTCTTGAAATCCATTTATTCTCAATTGCTTGCCGATCATCGGGCAAGTCAACCAAAGTCCATACTTTGTTCTCATACATGGATCCCATCTCAGATTTCATGGCTTCAAGCCACTTTGCGAAATCTGGGCTCACCATCGCTTCTTCATAGTTCGTAGGTTCATCATGATCTAGTAGCATGACTTCCAGAACTGGATTACTGTACCACTCTGGTGCGGATCTTACTCTGGTTGATCTACGAGGTTCAGTAGTATCTTGTTCTGAAGTTTCATGATCATTATCATTAACTTCCTCACTTATTGGTGTAGGTGTTGCAGAAACAGTTTTCTGTGATGTACTATTTTCCAACAAGGGAGCAGGTACAGTTACCTCGTCAAGTTCTACTTTCCTCCCACTCACTTCTTTCGAGAGAAACTCCTTCTCAAGAAAGTTTCCGAATTTAGCAACAAAAGTCTTGCCTTCGGATCTGTGATAGAAGGTGTATCCAATAGTTTCCTTTGGATATCCTATGAAGACACATTTCTCCGATTTGGGTTCGAGCTTATCAGGTTGAAGCTTTTTCACATAAGCATCGCAGCCCCAAACTTTCAGAAATGACAACTTTGGTTTCTTGCCAAACCATAGTTCATAAGGCGTCGTCTCAACGGATTTTGATGGTGCCCTGTTTAACGTGAATGCGGCCGTCTCTAGAGCGTATCCCCAAAATGATAGCGGTAAATCAGTAAGAGACATCATAGATCGCACCATATCTAGTAAAGTACGATTACGACGTTCGGACACACCATTACGCTGTGGTGTTCCGGGTGGCGTGAGTTGCGAAACTATTCCACAATTTTTCAAATGTACACCAAACTCGTAACTCAAATATTCTCCTCCACGATCAGATCGTAGAAACTTTATTTTCTTGTTACGATGATTTTCCACTTCACTCTGAAATTCTTTGAACTTTTCAAATGTTTCAGACTTATGTTTCATTAAGTAGATATAACCATATCTGCTTAAATCATCTGTGAAGGTGAGAAAATAACGATATCCGCCACGAGCTTCAATATTCATCGGACCACATACATCTGTATGTATGATTTCCAACAAATCTGTTGCTCTCTCCATAGTACCGGAGAACGGTGTTTTAGTCATCTTGCCCATGAGGCACGGTTCGCAAGTACCAAGTGATTCATAATCAAGTGGTTCCAAAAGTCCATCAGTATGGAGTTTCTTCATGCGCTTTACACCGATATGACCTAAACGGCAGTGCCACAAATAAGTTGCACCATCATTATCAACTCTGCATCTTTTGGCTTCAACATTATGAATATGTGTATCACTACTCTCGAGATTCAATAAGAATAGACCACTCTTCAAGGGTGCGTGACCATAAAAGATATTACTCATATAAATAGAACAACCATTATTCTCTGATTTAAATGAATAACCGTCTCGCATCAAACAAGATCCAGATATAATGTTCATGCTTAACGCTGGCACTAAATAACAATTATTTAGGTCTAATACTAATCCCGAAGGTAGATGTAGAGGTAGCGTGCCGACCGCGATCACATCGACTTTGGAACCGTTTCCCACGCGCATCGTCACCTCGTCCTTAGCCAATCTTCGCTTAATCCGTAGCCCCTGTTTCGAGTTGCAAATATTAGCAACAGAACCAGTATCAAATACCCAGGTGCTACTGCGAGCATTAGTAAGGTACACATCAATAACATGTATATCATATATACCTTTGTTCACCTTGCCATCCTTCTTATCCGCCAAATACTTTGGGCAGTTCCGCTTCCAGTGACCAGTCTGCTTGCAGTAGAAGCACTCAGTTTCAGGCTTAGGTCCAGACTTGGGTTTCTTCTCTTGAGCAGCAACTTGCTTGCCGTTCTTCTTGAAGTTCCCCTTCTTCTTCCCTTTGCCCTTTTTCTTGAAACTAGTGGTTTTGTTAACCATCAACACTTGATGCTCCTTTTTGATTTCTACCTCCGCAGCTTTCAGTATTGCGAAGAGCTCGGGAATAGTCTTGTTCATCCCTTGCATATTATAGTTCATCACGAAGCTCTTGTAGCTTGGTGGCAGTGATTGGAGAATTCTGTCAATGACGCAATCATCTGGAAGATTAACTCCCAATTGAATCAAGTGATTATTATACCCAGACATTTTGAGGATATGCTCACTGATAGAACTGTTCTCTTCCATCTTGCAGTTATAGAACTTATTGGAGACTTCATATCTCTCAATCCGGGCATTTGCTTGAAATTTAACTTCAACTCCTGAAACATCTCATATGCTCCATGACGTTCAAAACGTCGTTGAAGTCCCGATTCTAAGCCGTAAAGCATGGCACACTGAACTATCGAGTAGTCATCAGCTTTGCTCTGCCAGACGTTCATAACATCTGGTGTTGCTCCAGCAGCAGGCCTGGCACCCAGCGGTGCTTCTAGGACGTAATTCTTCTGTGCAGCAATGAGGATAATCCTCAAGTTACGGACCCAGTCCGTGTAATTGCTACCATCATCTTTCAACTTTGCTTTCTCAAGGAACGCATTAAAATTCAACGGAACAACAGCACGAGCCATCTATCTACAATCAACATAAACAAGCAAGATACTATCAGGTACTAAGTTCATGATAAATTTAAGTTCAATTAATCATATTACTTAAGAACTCCCACTTAGATAGACATCCCTCTAATCCTCTAAGTGATCACGTGATCCAAATCAACTAAACCATGTCCGATCATCACGTGAGATGGAGTAGTTTCATCGGTGAACATCATTATGTTGATCATATCTACTATATGATTCACGCTCGACCTTTCAGTCTCCGTGTTCCGAGGCCATATCTGTATATGCTTGGCTCGTCAAGTATAACCTGAGTATTCCGCGTGTGCAACTGTTTTGCACCCGTTGTATTTGAACGTAGAGCCTATCACACCCGATCATCACGTGGTGTCTCAGCACGAAGAACTTTCGCAACGGTGCATACTCAGGGAGAACACTTCTTGATAATTTCGTGAGAGATCATCTTATAATGCTACCGTCAATCAAAGCAAGATAAGATGCATAAAAAGATAAACATCACATGCAATCAATATAAGTGATATGATATGGCCATCATCATCTTGTGCCTGTGATCTCCATCTCCGAAGCACCGTCATGATCACCATCGTCACCGGCGCGACACCTTGATCTCCATCGTAGCATCATTGTCGTCTCGCCAATCTTATGCTTCCACGACTATCGCTACCGCTTAGTGATAAAGTAAAGCATTACATCGCGATTGCATTGCATACAATAAAGCGACAACCATATGGCTCCTGCCAGTTGCCGATAACTCGGTAACAAAACATGATCATCTCATACAATAAAATTCAACATCATGTCTTGACCATATCACATCACAACATGCCCTGCAAAAACAAGTTAGATGTCCTCTACTTTGTTGTTGCAAGTTTTACGTGGCTGCTACGGGCTTAAGCAAGAACCAATCTCACCTACGCATCAAAACCACAACGATAGTTTGTCAAATAGACTCCGTTTTAACCTTCGCAAGGACCGAGCGTAGCCACACTCGGTTCAACTAAAGTTGGAGAGACAGTCGCCCGCAAGCCATCTATGTGCAAAGCACGTCGAGGGAACCGGTCTCGCGTAAGCGTACGCGTAAGGTTGGTCCGGGTCATCTCGTCCAACAATACCGCCGAACCAAAGTATGACATGCTGGTAGGCAGTATGACTTGTATCGTCCACAACTCACTTGTGTTCTACTCGTGCAAATAACATCAAACCATAAAACCTAGGCTCGGATGCCACTGTTGGGGAACGTAGTAATTTCAAAAAAATTCCTACGCACACGCAAGATCATGGTGATGCATAGCAACAAGGGGAGAGTATGATCTACGTACCCTTGTAGATCGCAACGGAAGCGTTGACACAACATAGAGGAAGTAGTCGTACGTCTTCTTCCTGATCCGACTGATCCAAGCACCGTTACTCCGGCACCTCCGAGTTCTTAGCACACGTACAGCTCGATGACGATCCCTGGGCTCCGATCCAGCAAAGCTTCGGGGAGGAGTTCCGTCAGCACGACGGCGTGGTGACGATCTTGATGTTCTACCATCGCAAGGCTTCGCCTAAGCACCGCTACGATATGACCGAGGTGGAATATGGTGGAGGGGGGCACCGCACATGGCTAAGGAACGATCACGAAGATCAACTTGTGTGTCTAGAGGTGCCCCCTGCCTTCGTATATAAAGGAGCCAAGGGGGAGAGGTGCGCCGGCCAGGAGGAGGGCGCAGGAGGAGTCCTACTCCTACCGGGAGTAGGACTCCCCCCCAATCCTATTCCAACTAGGATTCCCAAGGGGGAAAGAGGGAGAGGGGTGGCCGGCCACCTCTCCTAGTCCTAATAGGACTAGGGGAGGGGGGAGGCGCGCAGCCCTTATGGGCAGCCCTTTCACCTTTCCACTAAGGCCCAATAAGGCCCATATGACTCCCGGGGGGTTCCGGTAACCTCCCGGTAATCCGATAAAATCCTGATTTCACCCAGAACACTTCCGATGTCCAAACATAGGCTTCCAATATATCAATCTTTATGTCTCGGCCATTTCGAGACTCCTCGTCATGTCCGTGATCACATCCGGGACTCTGAACAACCTTCGGTACATCAAAATGCATAAACTCATAATAACTGTCATCATAACATTAAGCGTGCGGACCCTACGGTTCGAGAACAATGTAGACATGACCGAGACACGTCTCCGGTCAATAACCAATAGCGGGACCTGGATGCCCATATTGGCTCCTACATATTCTACGAAGATCTTTATTGGTCAGACCGCATAACAACATACGTTGTTCCCTTTGTCATTGATATGTTACTTGCCCGAGATTCGATCGTCGGTATTCAATACCTAGTTCAATCTCGTTACCAGCAAGTCTCTTTACTCGTTCCGTAATACATCATCTCACAACTACCATATTAGTTGTAATGCTTGCAAGGCTTATGTGATGTGCATTACCGAGAGGGCCCAGAGATACCCCTCCGACAATCGGAGTGACAAAACCTAATCTCGAAATACGCCAACCCAACATGTACCATTGGAGACACCTGTAGTACTCCTTTATAATCACCCAGTTACGTTGTGACGTTTGGTAGTACCCAAAGTGTTCCTCCGGTAAACGGGAGTTGCATAATCTCATAGTTATAGGAACATATATAAGTCATGAAGAAAGCAATAGCAACATACTAAACGATCGGGTGCTAAGCTAATGGAATGGGTCATGTCAATCAGATCATTCAACTAATGATGTGACCTCGTTAATCAAATAACAACTCATTGTTCATGGTTAGGAAACATAACCATCTTTGATTAACGAGCTAGTCAAGTAGAGGCATACTAGTGACACTTTGTTTGTCTATTTATTCACACATGTATTATGTTTCTGGTTAATACAATTCTAGCATGAATAATAAACATTTATCATGATTATAAGGAAATAAATAATAACTTTATTATTGCCTCTAGGGCATATTTCCTTCAGCAATTGCTAACATGATTCGGGCAGACTTAAGCATCGCTACGGGTGAAAAGGTCTCATCATAGTCAATCCCTTGAACTTGTCGAAAACCTTTTGCAACAAGTCGAGCTTTATAGACAGTAATATTACCGTCAGCGTCAGTCTTCTTCTTGAAGATCCATTTATTCTCAATTGCTTGTCGATCAACGGGCAAGTCAACCAAAGTCCACACTTTGTTCTCATACATGGATCCCATCTCAGATTTCATGGCCTCAAGCCATTTTGTGGAATCTGGGCTCACCATCACTTCTTCATAGTTCGTAGGTTCGTCATAGTCTAGTAACATAACTTCCAGAACAAGATTACCGTACCACTCTGGTGCAGATCTTACTCTGGTTGACCTACAAGGTTCAGTAACAACTTGATCTAAAGTTTCATGATCATCATCATTAACTTCCTCACTAATTGGTGTAGGTGTCGCAGAAACCGGTTTCTGTGATGAACTACTTTCCAATAAGGGAGCAGGTACAGTTACCTCATCAAGTTCTACTTTCCTCCCACTCACTTCTTTTGAGAGAAACTCCTTCTCTAGAAAAACTCCGAATTTAGCAACAAAAGTCTTGCCTTTGGATCTGTGATAGAAGGTGTACCCAATAGTCTCCTTTGGGTATCCTATGAAGACACATTTCTCCAATTTGGGTTTGAGCTTATCAAGTTGAAGCTTTTTCACATAAGCATCGCAGCCCCAAACTTTTAGAAACGACAACTTTGGTTAGTTACCAAACCACAGTTCATAAGGCGTTGTCTCAACGGATTTCGATTGTGCCCTATTTAACGTGAATGCGGCCGTCTCTAAAGTATAACCCCCAAAAAGATAGTGGTAAATCAGTAAGAGACATCATAGATTGCACCATATCTAGTAAAGTACGAGTACGACGTTCGGACACACCATTACGCTGTGGTGTTCCGGGTGGCGTGAGTTGCGAAACTATTCCGCATTGTTTCAAATGAAGACCAAACTCATAACTCAAATATTCTCCTCCATGATTAGATCGTAGAAACTTTATTTTCTTGTTACGATGATTTTCAACTTCACTTTGAAATTCTTTGAACTTTTCAAATGTTTCAGACTTATGTTTCATTAAGTAGATATACCCATATCTGCTTAAATCATCTGTGAAGGTGAGAAAATAACGATATCCGCCACGAGCCTCAACATTCATCGGACCACATACATCTGTATGTATGATCTCCAACAAATCTGTTGCTCTCTCCATAGTTTCGGAGAATGGCGTTTTAGTCATCTTGCCCATGAGGCATGGTTCGCAAGTACCAAGTGATTCATAATCAAGTGGTTCCAAAAGTCCATCAGTATGGAGTTTCTTCATGCGCTTTACACCGATATGACCTAAACGGCAGTGCCACAAATAAGTTGCACTATCATTATCAACTCTGCATCTTTTGGCTTCAATATTATGAATATGTGTATCACCACTATCGAGATTTAGTAAAATAGACCACTCTTCAAGGGTGCATGACCATAAAAGATATTACTCATATAAATAGAACAACCATTATTCTCTGATTTAAATGAATAACCGTCTCGCATGAAACAAGATCCAAATATAATGTTCATGCTCAACGCTGGCACCAAATAACAATTATTTAGGTCTAATACTAATCCTGAAGGTAGATGTAGAGGTAGCGTGCCGACCGCGATCACATCGACTTTGGAACCATTTCCCATGCACATCGTCACCTCGTCCTTAGCCAATCTTCGCTTAATTCATAGCCCATGTTTCGAGTTGCAAATATTAGCAATAGAACCAGTATCAAATACCCAGGTGCTACTACGAGCATTAGTAAGGTACACATCAATAACATGTATATCACATATACCTTTGTTCACCTTGCCATCCTTCTTATCCGCCAAATATTTGGGGCAGTTCCGCTTCCGGTGACCAGTCTGCTTGCAGTAGAAGCACTTAGTCTCAGGCTTAGGTCCACACTTGGGTTTCTTCTCCTGAGCAGCAACTTGCTTGCTGTTCTTCTTGAAGTTCCCCTTCTTCTTCCCTTTGCCCTTTTTCTTGAAATTGGTGGTCTTATTGACCATCAACACTTGATGCTCCTTCTTCATTTCTACCTCCACTACCTTTAGCATTGCGAAGAGCTCGGGAATTGTCTTATCCATCCCTTGCATATTATAGTTCATCATGAAGCTCTTGTAGCTTGGTGGCAGTGATTGGAGAATTCTGTCAATGACGCTATCATCCGGAAGATTAACTCCCGGTTGAATCAAGTGATTGTAGTACCCAGACATCTTGAGTATATGCTCACTAACAGAACTATTCTCCTCCATCTTGCAGCTGTAGAATTATTGGAGACTTCATATCTCTCAATCCGGGCATTCTTTTGAAATATTAACTTCAACTCCTGGAACATCTCATATGCTCCATGACGTTCAAAACGTCGTTGAAGTCCCGGTTCTAAGCCGTAAAGCATGGCACATTGAACTATTGAGTAGTCATCAGCTTTGCTCTACCAGACGTTCTTAACATCGTCAGTTGCATTAGCAGCAGGCCTGGCACTCAGCGGTGCTTCCAGGACGTAATTCTTCTGATCAGCAATGAGGATAATCCTCAAGTTACAGACCCAGTCCGTGTAATTGCTGCCATCATCTTTCTACTTTGCTTTCTCAAGGAACACATTAAAATTTAACGGAACAACAGTATGGGCCATCTATCTACAATCAACATAGACAAGCAAGATACTATCAGGTACTAAGTTCATGATAAATTTAAGTTCAATTAATCATTTTATTTAAGAACTCCCACTTAGATAGACATCCCTCTAATCCTCTAAGTGATCATGTGATCCATATCAACTAAGCCATGTCCGATCATCATGTGAGATGGAGTAGTTTCAACGGTGAACATCACTATGTTGATCATATATACTATATGATTCACGCTCGACCTTTCAGTCTCCGTGTTCCGAGGCCATATCTGTTATATGCTAGGCTCGTCAAGTTTAACCTGAGTATTCCGCGTGTGCAACTGTTTTGCACTCGTTGTATTTGAACGTAGAGCCTATCACACCCGATCATCACGTGGTGTCTCAGCACGAATAACTTTCGCAACGGTGCATACTCAGGGAGAACACTTATAATTTGATAATTTAGTGAGGGATCATCTTATAATGCTATCGTCAATCAAGGCAAGATAAGATGCATAAAAGATAAACATCACATGCAATCAATATAAGTGATATGATATGGCCATCATCATCTTGTGCTTGTGATCTCCATCTCTGAAGCACCATCATGATCACCATCGTCACTGGCATGACACCTTGATCTCCATCGTAGCATCATTGTCGTCTCACCAATCTTATGCTTCCACGACTATCGCTACCGCTTAGTGATAAAGTAAAGCATTACAGGGCGATTGCATTGCATACAATAAAGTGACAACCATATGGCTCCTGCTAGTTGCCGATAACTCGGTTACAAAACATGATCATCTCATACAATAAAATTTAGCATCATGTCTTGACCATATCACACCACAACATGCCCTGCAAAAACAAGTTAGACGTCCTCTACTTTGTTGTTGCAAATTTTACGTGGCTGCTACGGGCTTAGAAAGAACCGTTCTTACCTACGCATTAAAACCACAACGATAGTTTGTCAAGTCGGTGTTGTTTTAACCTTCTCAAGGACCGGGCGTAGCCACACTTGGTTCAACTAAAGTTGGAGAAATTGACACCCGCCAGCCACCTGTGTGCAAAGCACGTCGGTAGAACCAGTCTCGCGTAAGCGTACGCGTAATGTCGGTCCAGGCCACTTCATCCAACAATACCGCCGAACCAAAGTATGACATGCTGGTAAGCAGTATGACTTATATCGCCCACAACTCACTTGTGTTCTACTCGTGCATATGGCATCTATGCATAAAACCAGGCTCGGATGCCACTGTTGGGGAATGTAGTAATTTTAAAAAATTTCCTACGCACACGCAAGATCATGGTGATGCATAGCAACGAGAGGGGAGAGTGTTGTCCACGTACCCTCGTAGACCAAAAGCGGAAGCGTTAGCACAACGCGGTTGATGTACTCGTACGTCTTCACGATCCGACCGATCAAGTACCGAACGTATGACACCTCCGAGTTCAGCACACGTTCAGCCTGATGACGTCCCTCGAACTCCGATCCAGCCGAGTGTTGAGGGAGAGTTTCGTCAACACGATGGCGTGGTGACGATGATGATGTTCTACCGACGCAGGGCTTTGCCTAAGCACCGCTATAGTATTATCGAGGTGGAGTATGGTGGAGGGGGGCACCGCACACGGCTAAAAGATCAAACGATCAATTGTTATGTCTATGGGATGCCCCCTGCCCCCATATATAAAGGAGCAATGGGGGTGAGGCCGACCTAGAGAGGGGCGCGCCAGGAGGAGTCCTACTCCTACCGGGAGTAGGACCCCCCCATTTCCTTGTTGGACTAGGAGAGAGAGGGGAAAGAGGTTGAGGAGAAGAAGGAAGGGGGGCGCCGCCCCCTCTCCTTGTCCTATTCAGACTAGGGGGAGGGGCGCGGCCCATAGCCTGACCGCCCCTCCTCTCTTTCCACCAAGGCCCACTAAGGCCCATTAAGTCCCCGGGGGGTTCCAGTAACCTCCCGGTACTCTGGTAAAATCCCTATTTCACCCAGAACACTTCCGATATCCAAACATAGGCTTCCAATATATCAATCTTCATGTATCGACACTTTCGAGACTCCTCTTCATGTCCATGGTCACATCTGGGACTCCGAACAACCTTCGGTACATCAAAACATATAAACTCATAATATAACTGTCATCGAAATGTTAAGCGTGAGGACCCTATGGGTTCGAGAACTATGTAGACATGACCGAGACACGTCTCTGGTCAATAACTAATAGCGGAACCTGGATGTTCATATTGGCTCCCACATATTCTACGAAGATCTTTATCGGTCAGACCGCATAACAACATACATTGTTCCCTTTGTCATTGGTATGTTACTTGCCCGAGATTCGATCGTCGGTATCTCAATACCTAGTTCAATCTTGTTACCGGCAAGTCTCTTTGCTCGTTCCGTAATACATCATCCCGCAACTAACTCATTAGTTGCAATACTTGCAAGGCTTAAGTGATGTGCATTACCGAGAGGGCCCAGAGATACCTCTCCCACAATCGGAGTGACAAATCCTAATCTCGAAATACGCCAACCCAACAAGTACCTTCGGAGACACCTGTAGAGCACCTTTATAACCTACCAGTTACGTTGTGATGTTTGGTAGCACACAAAGTGTTCCTCCGATAAACGGGAGTTGTGTAATCTCATAGTCATAGGAACATGTATAAGTCATGAAGAAAGCAATAGCAACATACTAAACGATCGGGTGCTAAGCTAACGGAATGGGTCAAGTCAATCACATCATTCTCCTAATGGTGTGATCCCGTTAATCAAATGACAACCCATGTCAGTGGTTAGGAAACTTAACCATCTTTGATCAAGGAGCTAGTTAAGTAGAGGCATACTAGTGACACTCTGTTTGTCTGTGTATTCACACATGTATTATGTTTCCGGTTAATACAATTCTAGCACGAATAATAAACATTTATCATGATATAAGGAAATAAATAATAACTTTATTATTGCCTCTAGGGCATCTTTCCTTCACCACTAATGACCCGCAAGTATAGGGGATCTATCGTAGTCCTTTCGATAAGTAAGAGTGTCGAACCCAATGAGGAGCAGAAGGAAATGATAAGCGGTTTTCAGCAAGGTATTCTCCGCAAGTACTGAAATAAGTGGTAACAGATAGTTTTGAGATAAGATAAATTGTAACGAGCAACAAGTAACAAAAGTAAATAAAGTGCAGCAAGGTGGCCCAATCCTTTTTGTAGCAAAGGACAAGCCGGAACAAACTCTTATAATAGGAAAAGCGCTCCCGAGGACACATGGGAATATCGTCAAGCTAGTTTTCATCACGTTCATCTGATTCGCGTTCGATACTTTGATAATTTGATATGTGGGTGGACCGGTGCTTGGGTGCTGTTCTTACTTGAACAAGCATCCCACTTATGATTAACCTCTATTGCAAGCATCCGCAACTACAACAAAAGTATTAAGGTAAACCTAACCATAGCATGAAACATGTGGATCCAAATCAGCCCCTTACGAAGCAACGCATAAACTAGGGTTTAAGCTTCTGTCACTCTAGCAACCCATCATCTACTTATTACTTCCCAATGCCTTCCTCTAGGCCCAAATAATGGTGAAGTGTTATGTAGTCGACGTTCACATAACACCACTAGAGGCTAGACAACATACATCTTATCAAAATATCAAACGAATACCAAATTCACATGACTACTAATAGCAAGACTTCTCCCTTGTCCTCAGGAACAAACGTAATTACTCACAAAGCATATTCATGTTCATAATCAGAGGGGTAATAATATGCATATAGGATCTGAACATATGATCTTCCACCAAATAAACCAACTAGCATCAACTACAAGGAGTAATCAACACTACTAGCAACCTACTAGCACCAATCCCGGACTTTGAGACAAGAATTGGATACAAGAGATGAACTAGGGTTTGGAGATGAGATGGTGCTGGTGAAGATGTTGATGGAGATTGCCCTCTCCCGATGAGAGGAGCGTTGGTGATGACGATGGTGATGATTTCCCCCTCCCGGAGGGAAGTATCCCCGGCAGAACAGCTCTGCCGGAGCTCTAGATTGGTTCCGCCAAGGTTCCGCCTCGTGGCGGCGGAGTCTCGTCCCGAAAAGTTCCTTCTTATTTTTTTCTCATCGAAAGACTTCATATAGGAGAAGATGGACGTCGGAGAGCCACCAGGGGGCCCACGAGGTAGGGGGCGCGCCCTAGGGGGGGCGCCCCCACCCTCGTGAGCAGGGTGTGGGCCCCCTGGCCTTCATCTTTGGCGAGGATTTTTCTTTATTTATTTTAAGATGTTCCGTGGAGTTTCAGGACTTTTGGAGTTGCGCAGAATAGGTCTCTAATATTTGCTCCTTTTCCAGCCCAGAATTCCAGCTGCCGGCATTCTCCCTCCTTATGTAAACCTTGTAAAATAAGAGAGAATAGCCATAAGTATTGTGACATAAAGTGAAATAACAGTCCATAATGCAATAAATATCGATATAAAAGCATGATGCAAAATGGACGTATCAACTCCCCCAAGCTTAGACCTCGCTTGTCCTCAAGCGAAAAGCCGATAACAATAAATATGTCCTCATGTTTAGAGGTAGAGGCGTCGATAAAAATAAAATACGGACATGAAGGCATCATGATTATTCTCATAACAGCAACATATATAGATTTTGTCATATGATTACTTATGTTCAAGTGATGATCTATTCACAATGCAAAAGTATAAATCATAAACCTTATTGGGCTCCGACAAACTATAATCTCAGTCATTGAAGCAATTGCAATTTATCATAACATCGGAAAGAGTCTATGTCAGAGCTAAAAAGCAAGTCCACATACTCAACTATCATTTAGTCCTCCATAATTGCTAACACTCACGCAATACTTGTGGTTACGGAGTTTTAATCGGACACAGAGAAAGATAGGGGCTTATAGTTTTGCCCCACAACCTTTTACCTCAAGGGTAATGTCAACAATAATGGTTCATGCTCCCCTACATCCAATTAGATATATATATCATGTTCTTTCCAACATGCTGAGCTTGCCAAAGGATAAAATGAAAAAGAAAAGGTGAAGATCACCATGACTCTTGCATAAGGTAGAAGATAATAATAAAGGATAGGCCCTTCGCAGAGGGAAGCAGAGGTTGCCATGCGCTTTTATGGTTGGATGCATAAAATCTCAATGCGAAAGAACGTCACTTTATATTGCCCCTTGTGATATGAACCTTTATTATGCAGTCCGTCGCTTTTATTACTTCCACATCACAAGATCGTATAAAGCTTATTTCTCCCACACCAATCAATCATACATATTTAGAGCAATTTTTATTGCTTTGCACCGATGACAACTTACTTGAAGGATCTTACTCAATCCATAGGTAGATATGGTGGACTCTCATGGCAAAACTGGTTTAAGGGTATTTGGAAGCACAAGTAGTATTTCTACTTGGTGCTGAGAATTTGGCTAGCATGAGGGGGAAAGGCAAGCTCAACAAGTTAGAGGATCCATGACAACATACTTTATCTCAGATATAAGAAAGACATAACTCATTACGTTGTCTTCCTTGTCCAACATCAACTCTTTAGCATGTCATATTTTAATGAGTGCTCCCAATCATAAAAGATGTCAATGATAATATATCTATATGTGAAAACCTCTCTTTCCTTATTACTTCCTATTAATTGCAACAATGACCAAAGCTATGTCTGCCAACTCCCAACAACTTTTAATCATCATACTCTTTCTATGTGAAGTCATTACTCTCAATAAGATCAATATGAACTTTTTGTTTCTTTTTATTCTTTTCTCTTTTCTTTTATTCACCCAAGATCATGGCAAAATAATCAAGCCCTTGACTCAACACTAATCTTTATTATATATAGCTCACGGACTCGATTACAAAGAGAGATCATAAAGCAAAACTCAAAACTAGATCATGCCATAAACTTTATTCTACTAGATCAAGATACTACTAATAGGATCGAACTAAGAAAAACGGTAAAGATAGGAGTTGTGATTGTGATACGATACCGGGGCACCTCCCCCAAGCTTGGCAGTTGCCAAGGGGAGTGCCCATACCCATGTGATTATATCTCCTTTGTCGGTGAAGAAGGTGGAGGTGACGGATAATCGCACATCGAGCGTAAGAGGTCCTCCAGCTTGCGAATAATGCCCTTGAGTGCGACAATATGCTCCTTCAACAAAATATTTTCTTGTGTGAGATACTTGTTTTGTATACGAGCTAACTCAATCATCTTGAAAGCTTCGATCTCAGTTGGGGTAAGAAGGTTATGATCAAGTTGAAGGATGTCTTTTGCTGCCGGAGCTTGATCCTCCGTGGCCTTCTTGATCCTTTCATCCTTGTTGACCCTCGTGGGTTCTTCCCTCTTCAGATCTATCTTCATTAGCCAAGCATCATTGTCACCATTGTTGGAGGAGGGAGACGACATGATGCCTATCCTGGAAAACCCTGACAGAAAACAGCTCGAAACAAGAACAGAGGAGGTTTGCGTGATACGGGAGTCAAAACCTTCGGGAGAATATATAATGAATTTTTACCGACCAAAATACGTAACGTGCAAGAAAACGGAGTCCGGAAGGCACACGAGGTGCTCACGAGGTAGGGGGGCACGCCCAGGGGGTAGGGCGCGCCCACCACCCTCGTGGGGCCCTCGTGTCCTTCCCGGACTGCTACTTATTTTTCTATTTTTCTAAATATTCCAAAACGGAGAAATATTGCCTTAAAAATTGTTTTGGAGTCGGTTTACTTACCGTACCACATACCTGTTCCTTTTCGGAGTCTGAAACGTTCCGGAAAGTGTCTCTTATGTATTCCTCCGGGGTTACGGTTTCAATAATATTGGTTTCAACATTTATGGGATTACCTGAGATATAATGTTTGATTCTTTGACCGTTTACCACCTTCGGATTTGTGCCCTCGAAGTTGTTGATCTTTATGGCACCGGAACGATAGACCTCTTCGATAACATAGGGGCCTTCCCATTTAGAGAGAAGTTTTCCTGCAAAAAATCTTAAACGAGAGTTGTATAGCAATACATAATCACCTACATTAAACTCACGCTTTTGTATCCTTTTGTCATGCCATCTTTTAACTTTTTCTTTAAACAACTTGGCATTTTCATAAGCTTGGGTTCCCCATTCATCAAGTGAGCTACTATCAAATAACCTCTTCTCACCGGCAAGTTTAAAATCATAGTTGAGCTCTTTAATAGCCCAATATGCATTATGTTCTAGTTCGAGAGGTAAGTGACATGCTTTTCCATAAACCATTTTATACGGAGACATACCCATAGGATTTTTATATGCAGTTCTATAAGCCCATAATGCATCATCAAGTTTCTTGGACCAATTCTTTCTAGACCTATTAACAGTCTTTTGCAAAATTAATTTGAGCTCTCTATTGCTCAACTCTACTTGACCACTAGACTGAGGGTGATAAGGAGATGCAATTCTATGATTAACATCATATTTAGCAAGCATTTTACGGAAAGCACCATGAATAAAGTGTGAACCACCATCAGTCATTAAATATCTAGGGACTCCAAACCTCGGGAAAATAACTTCCTTAAGCATTTTAATAGAAGTGTTATGATCAGCACTACTAGTTGGAATAGCTTCTACCCACTTAGTAACGTAATCAACAGCAACTAAAATATGTGTGTATCCATTAGAGGCAGGAAAAGGTCCCATATAATCAAAGCCCCAAACATCAAACGGTTCAATAACAAGAGAATAATTCATAGGCATTTCTTGACGTCTACTAATATTACCAATTCTTTGACATTCATCACAAGACAAGACAAACTTACGGGCATCCTTGAAGAGAGTAGGCCAATAAAAACCAGATTGCAATACCTTATGTGCAGTTCTATCTCCAGCGTGGTGTCCTCCATAAGCCTCGGAATGACACTTGCGTAGGATCTGTTCCTGTTCATGCTCAGGTACACAACGTCTAATAACACCATCTACTCCTTCTTTATAAAGATGTGGGTCATCCCAAAAGTAATGTCTCAAATCATAGAAAAACTTTTTCTTTTGCTGGTATGTGAAGCTAGGTGGTATAAACTTAGCAACAATATAATTAGCATAATCAGCATACCATGGAGTACTACGAGAAGTACTTATAACATTTAATTGTTCATCAGGAAAGCTATCATTAATAGGTAGTGGGTCATCAAGAACATTCTCTAACCTAGACAAGTTGTCTGCAACGGGGTTCTCAGCTCCCTTTCTATCAACAATATGCAAATCAAATTCTTGTAGCAAGAGAACCCATCTAATAAGTCTAGGTTTAGCATCTTTCTTTTCCATAAGATATTTAATAGCAGCATGATCAGTGTGAATAGTTACTTTAGAATCAACAATATAAGATCTGAACTTATCACAAGCAAATACAACTGCTAAAAGCTCTTTTTCAGTAGTAGCATAATTTCTTTGAGCATTGTCTAGAGTCTTACTAGCATAATGAATAACATTTAATTTCTTATCAACTCTTTGCCCTAGAACAGCACCTACAGCATAATCACTAGCATCACACATAATTTCAAAGGGTAAATTCCAATCAGGTGGCTGAACAACAGGTGCAGAGACTAATGCTTTCTTAAGTATTTCAAATGCTTCTACACAATCATCATCAAAGACAAATGGTATATCTTTTTGCAATAAATTAGTCAGAGGCCGAGAAATTTTTGAGAAGTCCTTAATGAACCTCCTGTAAAATCCGGCGTGACCAAGGAAACTTCTTATACCTTTGATGTCCTTGGGACATGGCATCTTTTCAATAGCATCAACCTTGGCTTTATCAACTTCAATACCTCTTTCAGAAACTTTATGCCCCAAGACAATACCTTCATTAACCATAAAGTGGCACTTTTCCCAATTCAAGACAAGATTAGTTTCTTCACATCTCTGCAAAACTCGATCAAGATTGCTCAAGCAATCATCAAAAGAGGAACCATAGACGGAAAAGTCGTCCATGAAAACCTCACAAATCTTTTCACAAAAGTCAGAGAATATAGCCATCATGCATCTTTGAAAGGTAGCAGGTGCATTACATAAACCAAAAGGCATACGTCTATAAGCAAAAGTACCAAAAGGGCATGTAAAAGTAGTCTTTGATTGATCTCTAGCCGACACAGGTATTTGAGAGAAACCAGAATAACCATCTAGAAAGCAATAGTGTGTATGTTTGCATAATCTTTCTAGCATTTGATCAATAAAAGGTAAGGGGTAATGATCTTTCTTAGTAGCTTTATTTAATTTGCGGAAATCAATTACCATCCTATAACCTGTGATAATTCTTTGTGGAATCAATTCATCTTTATCATTAGGAACAACAGTAATACCTCCCTTCTTAGGGACACAATGGACAGGACTTACCCACTCACTATCAGCAACGGGATAGATTATACCTGCCTCCAGAAGCTTTAGTATTTCTTTTCTTACCACTTCTTTCATTTTAGGATTCAGACGTCGTTGAGGATCACGAACTGGTTTGGCATCTGCTTCCAAATTTATTTTATGTTGACATAGAGTGGGACTAATGCCCTTAAGATCATCAAGAGTATATCCAATAGCAGCACGATGCTTCTTCAGAGTTTTCAATAATCTTTCTTCTTCATGCTCTGAAAGGTTAGCACTAATAATAACAGGATATATCTTCTTTTCATCAAGATAAGCATATTTAAGATTATCAGGCAAAGGTTTAAGCTCAAACACGGGATCACCCTTGGGTGGAGGAGGATCCCCTAAAATTTCAACAGGCAAATTGTGTTGCAGAATAGGTTCCTGTTTAAAGAATACTTCATCTATTTCCCTTCTTTCATTCATGAACATATCATTTTCATGGTCTAGCAAATAGTGTTCTAAAGGATCACTAGGAGGTACGGCAATAGAAGCAAGACCAATAATTTCATCCTTACTAGGTAATTCTTCCTCACGATGTTGTTTACTAAATTTAGAGAAATTAAACTCATGAACCATATCATCCAAGCCAATAGTAACAACATTCTTTTTGCAATCTATCCTAGCATTAACAGTGTTCAAGAAGGGTCTACCAAATATAATGGGACAAAAGCTATCTTGCGGAGAAGTAAGAACAAGAAAATCAGCAGGATATTTAGTTTTCCCACACAAGACTTCAACATCTCTAACAATTCCCAATTGGTGAAATAGTATCTCTATTGGCAAGTTTAATTGTGACATCAATACCTTCTAACTCAGCAGGTGCAATTTCATGCTTAATTTCTTTATAAAGTCATAGGTATAACACTAGCACTAGCACCCATATCACATAAGCCATGATAACAATGATCTCCTATTTTAACAGAAATAACAGGCACGCCTACCACAGGTCTATGTTTATCTTTATCACAAGGTTTAGCAATTCTAGCAGTTTCACCTTCGAACTGAATAACATGCCCATCAATATTATCAGACAAGAGATCTTTAACAATAGCAATATTAGGTTCTACTTTAACTTGCTCAGGAGGTGTATAAGTTCTAATATTGCTTTTACGAACAACAGTTGAAGCTTTAGCATGATCCTTTATTCTAACAGGGAAAGGTGGTTTCTCAACATAAGAAGTAGGAACAATAGGATCATTATAAGTGACAGTCTTTTCTTCAACTTTAATAGGTGCAGCTACTTTTACTTCTATGGGAGGATGATATTTAAACCACTTCTCCTTAGGGAGATCAACATAAGTAGCAAAAGATTCACAGAAAGAAGCTACTATCTCAGAGTCAAGTCCATATTTAGTGCTAAACTTACGGAAAATATCGGTATCCATAAAAGATTTAACACAATCAAACTTAGGTGTCATACCTGACTCCTTACCTTCGTCGAGGTCCCAATCTTCAGAGTTGCGTTTAATTCTATCCAATAAATTCCATCTGAATTCAATAGTCTTCATCATAAAAGAGCCAGCACAAGAAGTATCGAGCATGGTGCGATTGTTTTCAGAAAGCCGAGCATAAAAACTTTGCATAATTATTTCTCTCGAGAGCTCATGATTGGGGCATGAATATAACATTGATTTAAGCCTCCCCCAAGCTTGAGCGATGCTTTCTCCTTCGCGAGGCCAGAAATTATATATATAATTGCGATCACGATGAACAAGATGCATAGGGTAATACTTTTGATGAAATTCCAACTTCAATCTTTTATAGTCCCATGATCTCATATCATCACATAGCCTATACCATATCAATGCGTCTCCCTTCAAAGATAAAGGGAAGACCTTCTTCTTAGCAACATCATCGGGTATACCTGCAAGCTTAAATAATCCACAAACTTCATCCACATATATTAAGTGCTCATCAGGATGCTTTGTTCCATCTCCTGTAAAAGGGTTAGCTAGCAGTTTTTCCATCATACCCGAAGGAAATTCAAAAGGAGTTTCATTTTCAATAGGTTCAGTAGGTTGAGGAGCAACTCTTTGCTCTACTGGACGGGGTGAAGATACCCCGAACAAGCCCCTCAGAGAATTACTTTCCATAGTAACAAGTGACAGTAAATTTCAGCACACTATATAAATTTTTCCTTACCAAATTCCACCTACCAAAGGCGCTACACTCCCCGGCAACGGCGCCAGAAAAGAGTCTTGATGACCCACAAGTATAGGGGATCTATCGTAGTCCTTTCGATAAGTAAGAGTGTCGAACCCAACGAGGAGCAGAAGGAAATGATAAGCGGTTTTCAGCAAGGTATTCTCTGCAAGTACTGAAATAAGTGGTAACAGATAGTTTTGTGATAAGATAAATTGTAACGAGCAACAAGTAACAAAAGTAAATAAAGTGCAGCAAGGTGGCCCAATCCTTTTTGTAGCAAAGGACAAGCCGGAACAAACTCTTATAATAGGAAAAGCGCTCCCGAGGACACATGGGAATATCGTCAAGCTAGTTTTCATCACGTTCATATGATTCGCGTTCGATACTTTGATAATTTGATATGTGGGTGGACCGGTGCTTGGGTGCTGTTCTTACTTGAACAAGCATCCCACTTATGATTAACCTCTATTGCAAGCATCCGCAACTACAACAAAAGTATTAAGGTAAACCTAACCATAGCATGAAACATATGGATCCAAATCAGCCCCTTACGAAGCAACGCATAA
The DNA here is from genome assembly GCF_018294505.1 of Triticum aestivum. Lineage (NCBI taxonomy): Eukaryota > Viridiplantae > Streptophyta > Magnoliopsida > Poales > Poaceae > Triticum > Triticum aestivum. The sequence continues at coordinate 568,920,953 of NC_057803.1, forward strand.
ACTAGGGTTTAAGCTTCTGTCACTCTAGCAACCCATCATCTACTTATTACTTCCCAATGCCTTCCTCTAGGCCCAAATAATGGTGAAGTGTTATGTAGTCGACGTTCACATAACACCACTAGAGGCTAGACAACATACATCTTATCAAAATATCAAACGAATACCAAATTCACATGACTACTAATAGCAAGACTTCTCCCTTGTCCTCAGGAACAAACGTAATTACTCACAAAGCATATTCATGTTCATAATCAGAGGGGTAATAATATGCATATAGGATCTGAACATATGATCTTCCACCAAATAAACCAACTAGCATCAACTACAAGGAGTAATCAACACTACTAGCAACCTACTAGCACCAATCCCGGACTTTGAGACAAGAATTGGATACAAGAGATGAACTAGGGTTTGGAGATGAGATGGTGCTGGTGAAGATGTTGATGGAGATTGCCCTCTCCCGATGAGAGGAGCGTTGGTGATGACGATGGTGATGATTTCCCCCTCCCGGAGGGAAGTATCCCCGGCAGAACAGCTCTGCCGGAGCTCTAGATTGGTTCCGCCAAGGTTCCGCCTCGTGGCGGCGGAGTCTCGTCCCGAAAAGTTCCTTCTATTTTTTTCTCATCGAAAGACTTCATATAGGAGAAGATGGACGTCGGAGAGCCACCAGGGGGCCCACGAGGTAGGGGGCGCGCCCTAGGGGGGGCGCCCCCCACCCTCGTGAGCAGGGTGTGGGCCCCCTGGCCTTCATTTTTGGCGAGGATTTTTCTTTATTTATTTTAAGATGTTCCATGGAGTTTCAGGACTTTTGGAGTTGCGCAGAATAGGTCTCTAATATTTGCTCCTTTTCCAGCCCAGAATTCCAGCTGCCGGCATTCTCCCTCCTTATGTAAACCTTGTAAAATAAGAGAGAATAGCCATAAGTATTGTGACATAAAGTGAAATAACAACTCATAATGCAATAAATATCGATATAAAAGCATGATGCAAAATTGACGTATCAACCACCGACGTAATTCTTCCTCCCATATATACCCATATACCCTAAAAACATCAGGGAGCACAATAGATCGGGAGTTCCGCCGCCAGAAGCCTCTGTAGCCACCGAAAACCAATCTAGACCCCTTCCGGCACCCTGCCGAAGGGGGCAATCCCTCTCCAGTGGCCATCTTCATCATCCAGGTGTTCTCCACGACGAGGAGGGAGTAGTTCTCCCTCGGGGCTGAGGGTACGTACCCATAGCTATGTGTTTGATCTCTCTCTCTCTCTCTCTCGTGTTCTTGTGGTGGTACGATCTTGATGTATCATGAGCTTTGCTGTTATAGTTGGATCTTATGATGTTTCTCCCCCTCTACTCTCTTGTAATGGATTGAGTTTTCCCTTCGAAGTTATCTTATCGGATTGAGTCTTTAAGGATTTGAGAACACTTGATGTATGTCTTGCGTGGGATACCCGTGGTGACAATGGGGTATTCTATTGATCCACTTGATGTATGTTTTGTTGATCAACTTGCGGGTTCCGTGACCTTGAGAATCTATGCATAGGGGTTGGCACACGTTTTCGTCTTGACTCTCCGGTAGAAACTTTGGGGCACTCTTTGAAGTACTTTGTGTTGGTTGAATAGATGAGTATGAGATTGTGTGATGCATATCGTATAATCATACCCATGGATACTTGAGGTGACATTGGAGTATCTAGGTGACATTAGGGTTTTGGTTGATATGTGTCTTAAGGTGTTATTCTAGTACGAACTCTAGGATAGATTGAACGAAAAGAATAGCTTCGTGTTATTTTACTATGGACTCTTGAATAGATCGATCAGAAAGGATAACTTTGAGGTGGTTTCGTACCCTACCATAATCTCTTTGTTTGTTCTCCGCTATTAGTGACTTTGGAGTGACTCTTTGTTGCATGTTGAGGGATAGTTATGTGATCCAATTATGTTATTATTGTTGAGAGGACTTGCACTAGTGAAAGTATGAACCCTAGGCCTTGTTTCAACGCATTGCAATACCGTTTGTGCTCACTTTTATCATTAGTTACCTTGCTGTTTTTATATTTTCAGATTACAAAAACCTTTATCTACTATCCATATTGCACTTGTATCACCATCTCTTCGTCGAACTAGTGCACCTATACAATTTTCCATTGTATTGGGTGTGTTGGGGACACAAGAGACTCTTTGTTATTTGGTTGCAGGGTTGCTTGAGAGAGACCATCTTCATCCTACGCCTCCTACGGATTGATAAACCTTAGGTCATCCACTTGAGGGAAATTTGCTACTGTCCTACAAACCTCTGCACTTGGAGGCCCAACAACGTCTACAAGAAGAAGGTTGTGTAGTAGACATCAGCGGCGGACTTACTAGAACAGTCCCCGGCCCTGGCAAAGTCAAAACATTCTTAGGAGGAGCTTGCCCCGAGGGACATGCATCCACTCCCCTGTTTCTATTCAGGTCCCCATCCTAAGGCTCATTCACAGCCCGTATATCTAAATCCATAGTAGCAGCTTGAGAAGTTGATTTTGCAGGGTTCTCAACAGCCTCCTGGGTTCGACCCCCTCCTCTATTCCCCCCCACCATACTCCAAGATGCTCTCAGCTCTTTGAAAATCAATGCTTTTGGGTCATTAACACCGTCCCCATGCTCGGTATATAAGTGACCAGTCATACCACAAACAACACACCAATCCGGAAGGCGTTCATACTTAACCTTGAAAATCTGCCCTTTTGCTTTTTCACAATGGAGACATGGTTTTTGAGAGGCTTCCTCACATCCAAGGTAACCCTATCCCTATAGAAATTACCAGCAAAGTCACTAGGGCCATCTTCATCCTCACACAGAGCCCCCACCTTTGCAGCCAAAGGTTTTACCAAAGGTCCATACCCATCTGGAAGATCATGTATCTGGATCCAGATTTTGAAGCAGTTCAAATCAATCAGAGATGGTTTTGTGAACCATCATAGACCGCAAGCACCACAGGCTATCCTCTAAAGGCCCACGGACCACCCTCCATCACCTTGATCCAATCCCCCAAACAAGAAAATTGCATAGTATATAGATTGTCACCCAAAGACCTGAATTTCACTGTTTGAGCTAAATCCCACGCACTCCTCATGTTCTTGTAGAACCAGAAGTCGCCATATTCCTTGGATGTGTGCACCTTGCCTATCGCAAGCCAGCGGGGATTGGCTGCAACATCCGACATCTCATCCTCGAAAACTAGGTCATCAAATTGCTCCTCTGCGATCCCAAGTTCAACCATCATCTCCTCAAGTTCCTTCTCCTCATGTGTGTGTGATGAAGACGGCGCTGCCATCTAAACCCTAGGGCTACCCGAGGGACTAGACGGCACCGGAGCGGTTCCTCCCCAACATTAACTCATTAGAATATGTATTTCCTCGTTGCAACGCAGACATTTAGTTAGTAAGCATCAATAGTCCAACAAACTCCTTAGACAAATCTATGATCAAATGGTAATATACCACATGAATGGCCTACTTAGTTGTCCACATAATCCTTTAACTTCAAAGCTTTCTAGGATTGGAGCACTCAGAATCAATTGTGGCCAATTGTTTCTGTGATGGGACCTGTTGGTATGGTGAGATTTTGAACATCTGGTTTTGATTGGTCGGTGTTAGGATTACAAGATGGTCGGTTCACCCCGTAGCCGATGTACAAAAAAATAGCACTGATCCAAGTCATTTTTCTTGAGCCGCGTACGAGGGAAGAAAGTGCTAATCCAATAACAAGAACAAGCCCATCATGATCTCGAGTAAGATCAATGGCAAGCTCAACCAAGTGATGATTCACCATATATTGGGGCCTTCGTTCTTAGGATCAAGCTCAAGCAACGCCACAACATTCTCAACACAATGACGAAGCACTTGCTTTGAACCAACACAAAGTGGCATCCAAGTTGAAAACTCTAGATCGCCTCACCTACAACATTCTTGAAAGCATTGCCAAAGGGGTAACCACTCGTAAACGTTTGGCAAACTTTGGTGAACATCACTTGTTTGACTCTTGTATTAAACCCCTCAAGGTAGGAAGTTTTAGAAGATCTGTATTAGTTAGATGATATACATGAAGAACTCAACAACTATACCTACAACAAGGTTTGATCTCTTGTGGTGAGGCCTGTGAGGATATTATAATGTCATAGGACCAAATGGGTATTCAAGAACAAGCAAGACTAGCATGAACACGTAATTATAAACAATGCAAGGTTAGTGGCACAAGGCTTCACCCAAGTTGAAGGTTTGGATTTTTGGGGAGCTTTTGCCCCTGTTGTCTTTGGTTGGCCTTTCGCCCCTACCACAAGTCACCCCCTTTTTTGCCACATGCGTGGGTTCGGTCCTCCAAGGCCTATTAAAGATCTCTTCAACCTGCTCATGGCTAGATCGGTCGGTTTTGGGTCTAATAGGAAGAACGTAAATCTTCCACCTCCAGAAAGCGCGAACACCTAATGGCTTAAGCCGTTGTTCCCATTTCCTCACTGACCCATCATGTGAAAGGTACACTCTTTTTATGCTCTCTTATAACCGACAACTTACTTCATGCTATTACAAACACTTATGACTAAGTTGCACTTGCTTTTCAAAAATTTTTGAAACTATCATGCCTGAGGCTAGCCAATAGAAGAAAGAGCCACAAGCAAGCCATGGCAGCATCCTTTTTCTTCGCTTTCTTCAACAATGAATCTACCTCACTCCTCATCATAACTCAAATGCTCGTCTCGGCTGTATTATATCTTGCTTGCATATTGATAACACACAAGTATAGGGGATTGCATCAGTTTTCGAGGGTAGAGTATTCAACCCAAATTTATTGATTCGACACAAGGGGAGCCAAAAAATATTTGCAAGTATTAGCATCTGAGTTGTCAATTCAACCACACCTGGAGATTAATTATCTGCAGCAAATTGATCAGTAGCAAAGTAGTATGATAGTTTTGATAGTAGTAGCAACAACAATAGTAACGGTAACAGTGATAGCAATGATTTTGTAGCAAGTGTAACAGTAACAATAGCAGTAGTATCTTAGCAAAAATGATATAAGAGAAATTCGTAGGCATAGGATCGATGGATTCGTTGGATGATATTGACAATATAATAGTCATAACCTAGGTCGATGCGACACTAGCTTCAGTTCATAAATATAATGTAGACATGTATTCTGTAAATAGTCATACGTGCTTATGGAAAGAACTTGCATGACATCTTTTGTCCTACCCTCCCGTGGCAGCGGGGTCCAATTGGAAACTAAGGGATATTAAGGCCTCCTTTTAATAGAGAATTGGAACAAAGCATTAACACATAGTGAATACATGAACTCCTCAAACTACGATCATCACCGGAAAGTATCCCAACTACTGTCACTCTGGGGTTTACGGATCATAACACATAATAGGTGAATATAACTTACAAGATCAGATCCAGAACATAGATATAATGGTGATAACATAGACGGTTCAGATATGAAATTATGGCACCCGGGCCCAAAGTGACAAGCATTAAGCATGGCAAAGTCATATCAACATCAATCTCAGAACATAGTGGATACTAGGGATCAAGCCCTAACAAAACTAACTCGACTACATGATGAATCTCATCCAACTCCTCACCGACCAACGAGCCTACGAAGGAATTACTCACTCCCGGTGGGAAGCATCATGGAATCAGCGATGGAGAAGGGTTAGTGATGACGAAGATCGAATATCCCCCTCTCTGGAGCCCCAAATGGACTCCAAATCTGGCCTCCCGATGAAGAATGGGAGGTGGCGACGGCTCTGTCTCGCAAAACGCGATAATTCTTTCTCCTTGATTTATTCTAGAAGATTAGGTGTTTATGGAGTTGGATTCAGGGTCTGCGGGGCCACCAGGCGGGCACAACCCACCTGAGCGCGCCAGGAGGGTGGGGGCGCCCTGGTGGGTTGTGCTCACCCAGGGCCCCCCCTCCGGTGGTTCATGGCTCCAGTGATTCTATTTTCTTATATAAAAAATCCTCACAAAATTTCGTTCCAATCATTTCTGCACAAAAACAACACCATGGTAGTTCTGCTGAAAACAACATCAGTCTGGATTAGTTTCATTCAAATCATGCAAATTAGAGTCCAAAACAAGAGGAAAGGCGTTAGGAAAAGTAGATATGATGGAGACGTATCAACTCCCCCAAGTTTAAACATTTGCTTGTCCTCAAGCAATTCAGTTGATAAACTGAAAGTGAAAAAGAAAAACTTTTACGAACTCTTTTGCTCTTGTTTACATAAATAAGCTTAAGTAGCACCCAAGTTTTTAGCCAAGATCATGACTAATTATGTCGACAATAACTCTTAAAAATTATATTAACTCATATTAATGACATAATGAACTAGCGAGCAATAATAAGATATCTCAAACGGCAACACTCTGTCAAACGTTCGAGGTTTAAATTCAGACGACAAACAGCTAGCTCTTTCGAATGCTATTGTCTCTAGTGGATGTGCTGTTGTCTGTTTACAAGAAACAAAGAAGTCAACTTTTGAATTATCTTTCGTTAAATCCATTTGCCCTCGTAGATTTGATCAATTTGCTTATGTACCTTCTCGTGGAGCATCGGGTGGTATTGCCACGATTTGGAACAGTTCCATATTCACAGCAGATGTTCTGTTTACTGAAGACTTTGCTCTAGTTATTCGCTTTTGTTCCACACAATCAGCACAATGCTGGACGCTCGTTAACATCTATGGGCCTTGCCAAGGGGAACATCGAGTTAACTTCATAAATTGGTTAGGAGCTTTGGATATTCCAGCAAATGAGGATTGGCTTTTTGTGGGTGATTTCAATTTTATTCGTGCACCTGAAAACAGAAACAAACCAGGTGGTTCAATGGCTGACATGAATACATTCAATGACTTAATCAAATCACAATGCCTAATTGAACTTCCAATAAAAGGCCGCATGTTCACCTGGAGCAACATGCAACAAGATCCTCTTCTTGAACAACTCGATTGGTTCTTCACAAGCACAAACTGGACTACATCTTACACTAAAACCATGGTAAAACCACTAGGTAAACCTGTTTCTGATCATATACCTTGTGTGGTTAATATTGAAACTGCCATCCCTAGATCCAAACTATTTCGCTGTAAAACATATTGGGTCCAACACCCTGGTTTTATGGATGTGGTTGCAAAGTCTTGGGCCAAAAATGTCTCGTCCACAAATGCTGCCACAAATCTTTGCCGTAAACTTAAAACTCTACGCAGAGATCTTAAACAATGGAGCAAAGGAATTTCCAAACTCTCTGTGGCAATTGAGAATTCTAATAAAGCTCTTTGCGAGATCGATGAATTGGAAAATAAACGTTCATTAACTGTCCCGGAGAATAACTTTAGAAAAATACTCAAAAACCATATTCTCCGGTTGCTCAGATACCAGCAACTCTATTGGAAAAACGGTGCACCATATGGTGGGTTAAATTTGGGGACGAACCATCAAAAAATTTCCAGGCAATGGCTTCGGAAAGGTACCGAAAGAACAATATTGCATCCCTAACTACTACTGATGGGATTGTTGTTGAAGATCACACAGGGAAAGAATCAACCATCTTCCAAACTTTCAAAGAAAGAATGGGTTCTTCATCTGGACATGACATGAAATTTGATCTATGTAGAATCATCAAGAAGTGCCATGACTTGGATGTTCTCACTGTCCCCTTTTCAAACGTCGAGATTGACAATGTAATTAGAGAGATGCCCGCGGATAGAGCACTTGGCCCGGATGGTTTCATGGGTGTGTTTCTCAAGAAATGTTGGCCAATAATTAAGGAGGACTTCTACAAGCTCTGCCATCAATTTCACGAGGGAAATCTTTCACTTGAGAGCATTAATGATGGGTTCATCACACTCATCCCAAAGATCAGCTCTCCCGAAACGATAAATGATTATAGACCAATCACGCTCTTAAACTGTTGTCTTAAGGTTATCACGAAGATCCTGGCCAATAGATTACAAAAAGTCATACTCAAGATCGTGCACCGTAACCAGTATGGATTTCTCAAGGGGAGAACTATTCAAGATTGCCTTGCGTGGGCATACGAATACATATATCAATGCCAACAATCCAAGCAGGAAATTCTGCTCCTAAAACTAGACTTTGCAAAAGCATTTGACACGATTGAGCACGAGGCCATGATTGACATTATGAAAAGCATGGGGTTTAATGATAAATGGATAAGTTGGGTTCGATGCATATTCTCCTGAGGTAAATCATCAGTGTTATTAAATGGAACACCTGGTCGGCAATTTCTTTGTCAATGTGGAGTTCGGCAGGGCGACCCCCCCTCTCCACTAATTTTTGTACTTGCGGCCGATCTTCTTCAAGCAGCCATCAATGATGCTTTCCAGCGCAATCTTATACGCCTACCATTTCATTCAACAAACCAAAAAGAGTATCCTATGATCCAGTACGCCGATGACACTATATTGGTCATTCCAGCATGCATGCAACAAGCTCAGATTGTCAAGACCATATTAACCGACTATGCCTCCTCAGTTGGACTAAGAATAAACTTCCACAAGTCTACTCTTATCCCAATCAATTGTGGAGCAGAAAAAAGTGAGGAGATTGCCAACACCTTCGGATGTGTCGTGGGGAAAATGCCATTCACCTACCTTGGACTGCCACTTGGCACTACTAAACCCTTTGTCCAAGAGCTTATGCCCCTTGTTTGCTCCCTTGAGCGACGGTTATCTGCCACCCTCAACATGGTTTCTTATGGTGGCAAACTATCACTTCTAAACTCGGTCATTACATCGCTCATTATATTTGCCATCTGTACTTTAAGACTGCCGACAAAGATCATTGAATTACTGGACAAAATAAGAAGAAAATGCTTGTGGATTAAAAAAACGGACCATGGCGACAAAATTAACTCCCTTGCCTCCTGGGAAATGGTGTATCGGCCCAAGACTAGTGGTGGCTTGGGCGTATTAAATCTGCGTGTTCAAGGCGATGCCCTACTGCTTAAATACCTTCACAAGTTCTATAATAAGTGGGACACACCGTGGGTGCAATTGATTTGGGATGCTTACTACATTGACCAAATCCCACATGCATCTGACCTATGTGGATCGTTTTGGTGGAGAGATGTGATCAAGCTAATACCAACTTACCGGGGTATCTCTAAGGTGACTGTGGGGAATGGTGAAAACGTACTCTTTTGGAAAGACATGTGGAGAGAGGACATACTTGCTGACTCATATCCTCGAGCACTCTCATATGCCAAAAATGAGGATTTGTCTGTCCAACAATTCTTGGGCATCACCACCCTACAAGAGGCATTTCATTTACCACTCTCACCACAAGCATATGAAGAAATGAGACAGCTTCAGCTGGAAGTTTCGGAGGTTCAACTCTCCAATGAGATTGACAAGTGGACATACGTTTGGAACACCAATCTCTTCTCTGCAAAACAATACTATACATTCTACTTCAGAGAAATTCAAGCACATGAATCTTTTGGATGGATTTGGAAATCTAAGTCAACCATGAAAATAAAAGTCTTCGGGTGGCTGCTACTTTCTGACCGCCTCAACACCAGGAATATGCTAAACCAAAGGAATTACAATATTGGAGATGATCATGACTACATTCTTTGTGGTTTACCAATTGAGGAGACGTTGGAACATCTCTTCTTCGAGTGCCACTTCAACTCTGATTGCTGGTCTCACCTTGGCCTCTCCTGGTCTCAGGGCAACACAAGACTGGACAACATCTCCAAAGCAAAACAAGACTGGAATAGGCCACTCTTTATGGAACTATTTTTGCTGGCGGCCTGGAGTATATGGAAGGAGCGCAACAACAAACACTTTAGAAAGATCATACCATCTAAAACCTCCTGGTTAAGTAGACTTAAGGCTGATTTTTCACTGCTCACCCATAGGGTTAGAGAGGAGCACAAACAATACATTTCAATAATACTTGCATCCCTGTAAACTAGTACCTGCTTCCCATCCCCCAAAGGAGGATGGTTTGTAACTACAATGTATAGTTTCACTAACCTATATTAATATATATAACATAGTGGGAGGTACTCCTACTATTTCTGATAAAAAAACACTCTGTCAAAACAACCATGATATAATATGAAAATAGTTGTATCTCGCTAGCCCTTTCTGAGACCGCGAAACATAAATGCAGAGCACCCCCAACGTTCAAGCAGCGACTAAACATTGTAATTCATGGTAGAAAAGATCCAGTCATGATGCACCCAACATTAGCTACACACAATGCATGAGGATGACAATAGTGCTCTCAGGATCTAGCACTTATTTGAGAAGGTGATGACACAACATAAAAGTAAATAGATAGTCCCTTCACAGAGGGAAGCAGTGATTTGCAGTGGTGCAAGAGCTCACATTTTTAAACAGAGGTAAATGAAATTTTGAGAAATGCATCCTTCTTGTTTACTTCGTGACCATGAGTTATCGGTATCTTCCATGCTAAACACATTAGTGGCGGTTCCCAAGCAATAAAAAAATAAAGGTTTACTCACCCTCCACCAACAAACACACTCCATGGCTAACCGAATCCACGGGTACCATCCATACCAACATCAGTCCCGGGGGAGTTTTGTTTAATTATTTGCAATTTGATTTCGGGACTAGGAATCCCTATTATCGCCCCTCTCGTGCAAGTACAAGTGAATAAACACTCATCATGAGAATAACCCGCTTAGCATGGAAGATACTGACTACCTCCAGTCACTTTATGAACAATCCAGTCACACAAAAGGATATTTATTTGAAGTTTTAAGAGGTGACACATGCAAATTTACCTATTCTCTCTCTCTGAAAGTAGCAATAGAAGAAGGATAACTTCTCAGAAAAGAACTCAGTTCGTTCAGATTCTTTGCCAGGAGAGTCCCCGGCTTTCGAGCCCACGAAATTCCACTCTCCTCTGTCTCACTCAAGTGAATTGGTTTCGAGAGCATTCCGCCACTTTTTGGCGACTTTCACTTTCAACCCGATTCACCGCCTACGTGCCCTTTACGCCCAGTCATTCCGAAGAACACTTGCCCCCCCCGTCTTACCGCGGCTGCTGGCACGGAGTTAGCCGGGGCTTCTTCCTCGAGTCCTGCTGCTCTGTTCCCTTAGATGCAATAGTTTACTGATCCGGTTTTCCCTAATTTCAATAGTGAGGAGGATGTCCAATAAAAATACTATATTCTAGTATCTGACCAAAGGGAAGAATGAAAATAAATAGAGATAGAGGTCTCGGAAGTAGGGCCTATTAAAAGTACAGTGCCTTCTTGTTCTTGTTCTTCTGATCGATTGATTCCCCCAAAGCATTGTCAAGTGTTGGAATTAGGGCACCAACCACGAATAGGAGCTGTATAGAACTCCGGAAAGAGACCTTTGATGAAGTCGACATCCTCCCAAGTGGCATTTGCTTGATCCAAAGTAGCCCACTTCCTTGGTTGCTGAAAACCTCTTCCTCGGCCATTCAAGAAAGGGATTTGCTTCTTCTTACAGGTCCTTGAGAAAAAGAAGAAAGATAGGAAAGGAATTATGACCCCTTCCGGCTGAGACACGAATCCTAGCCTATCTGAGTCGCATAATGAAGGGCTCTTCAGAAGGCACCACCCAAGTCTCCTTTGATACTTCGGAGTCAGGATTTTTTTTCCAAGGAAGGCGGATTTTCTGTGTTCCGCAGCACGAGGAAATTCAAAAATACCTTGCTCGCCTTCGCAACTGCCTTCTTTTCTGTGCCTTCCTAGTTTGCCCATCCCAATGATCTACTTGTACGAAAGAAAGAGAGATGATCTACTTGCAGCTACTGTTTGTTACCGCTGAACATCTGCTACCAATACCAAGAAATACCAATACGGACTTCTTGTTCCAATCGAAACGAGCAACCTGATGAACTCAGAAACCTACTATGGAATCAATCAACCCATCGCACCCGAGTGCTCTGCTCTCCAAGCTCTGCGCAGGTGTTTTTACACTAAAATCCCCGAATGATTTTATGCTATCAAAGTAGGTGGATTGGTTCCTCCCGGAGCTTCTGATTGTACAAGCAAGGCACGCACAAGTCCAACTATGTATGATTACAGGGCATCAACCCCACTGATCATCCCACAGGCGAATCGTTGTTTTCTCGCTCTTAACTCGAAAGTACTAACTAAATAGGGGCACGGAGAAATAAAGAAGTGTGGGGGAGAAGCAGCCGAGCTCAAATCCACAAACATGAATCAGAGTTTCGACTGGGTTCTCCAGATTTAACCAAAAGAAGACTTTTCTACAAATAAGAGAATTTCTCATTTTTTGGTTTATCCAAGGAATCAATCGCGTGAGGGTGTTGTTGATAGAGGGAGCTCTGGCCAGGAGAGGCTAGAGCGAGTGATAGCAACGGAAAGGGAATCCCTGATAAAAGCTTTTAGTCCGTGCCTGGCAGTTTCAGCCATGGTCCAGTCCAGCAGCCTCTTTTCGATCCAAGAGTCGCATGAGAAGAAAGCTTCCGGTTAGCTTCAGTTAGTGTTAGTTAAATAGAACGGAGCCTCGCTGCTCGGAAACACCCAGTGCTGACCACACTGAGAGACACGAAAGCGCAGGTAATGCCAGTTGGCGAAGTGGCATTAAGCATCCCTAGCGGTACGCAAAGAGAGGTCGAAAAGCTGAAAGAATGATGTGTCAAATAGTGATTGCGCACAGAGGTTAGTTAAGTATAGGAACTATTGTCCCTAACGAGTCTAATGCTATTTCTTACTTCGACCAGACAGGCACTTTCGCATTACGCAGTGAGATCGCCTACTCCTCTCGAGGTTGGCATTTTCGAGTTCATATTTCATAGGTCACCATAAAAATTCCTACACACGAAAGTTTGCAGTTCAGCCCTCTTCTCCAATGCAGAGTTGCAGGCAGCGCCTCAGATAAAAGCACGGACGAGCCACATGCAGGGAAACTTGCACCCGGATGATGGGAATAACTAAGCATAAATTTGGAAATGAGCACGAAATGTCTATAAATGAATTTTCTCATTATTCGTTATTTCCGGGTCTTTTCGTTGCATTCAAACTCACTAGCATCCCAATAAAATCATTCCAAAGTACTTCTCCATTTCAGAACAAGCTCTTGGTGAAAAAGACTGGCGTGTAGTCCGAGCCCTCTGTCCCACACATCTATCAAGAAGCAAGTGTAGTTCACCGGTTCCACCGAATGCTCCTATCTCTTGGCAAAGATCATGTGAGTGTGCAGTTATGCTTGACTCCATTAACTCAGTTTACAGAAAGGAATCCGTCCAGTCCAGTAAGAAGGAATAGAGAAGAAGAAAGTCACTCATCAACTCCTACTTTGGTTATTGAGACTTGCCCGCGTAACTTAACTGGCACTCTACTGATTGGACTTTACCGACTTCAGAAACCAGACAAGATTCTATACCGAGCTGACCTATCAACCAGGCGGAGATTAATTAATTGCTGCCACAGCAGGTGCCTATCTGTAGACAGATTGGATCGATAAATATAAAAAAAACTTGTCAAGCTTTGCAAGGTCCCCCAAATTGAGTTTCAGACTCTTATGTCTCACCCGCACACAAAGCATTCATTGCATCTCTACAATCAATGTCTACTCCAAAGGATTGGAAGGCTGCAAAGCTGGATCCCCGGTGGAAAGAAAGACGCAATGAAGGAGGAGCTTGGTGCATTCCGCTTTCATCTTGTGATACCCCAGACCTGTTTCTTTGGATCCTTAACTACAAAAGTAAGCACCTCCCCTAACTAATTAGTTAGTATTGAGAGACTCAAAAATCCTTAGAATGGTAGGGTAATACTGCATATAGGTAGGTATGGTGGACTCATCTAGAATAAATTGGGTTTCAGGATTTTGATGCAGAAGTAGTATTCCCACTTAGTACAGGCGAAGGCTAGCAAATAGGTTGAGAAGCGGCCGGCTACAGAGCAAAAATGGTCATGAACATGCATTATGCATAAGTAACATTGGATACTAGCATGAGTAGGATATGAACACCATGAACATAAATATCATAGAGGCTATGTTGGTTTTGATTCAACTACATGCATGAACACGTGCCAAGTCAAGCCACTCGAACATTCAGAGGAGGATACCATATCATCATACTACATCACAATCATTTTAACGCAATGTTGACACCCAAGATAAATCATTATCCACTCCTAACTACTTAAGCATGGCATGAGAAACTATAATCTCTAATTGTCATTGCAAACATGTTTGATCATAATAGGCTAAATCATCGATACTAGGTTAAACATATTTACAGAAACATAACAAGTTGAGTTCATACCCGTTTCTCTCTACCACCGCCAGTTCATTAAATATCCTCATCATTGCCTTTCACTTGCACGACCGAACAATTTGAAAATAATAATAGTGCAAGAGTGTCGTGGACTAAGATGGAATCTACAAACATTTTATTCAAAGGAGAAGACAGGGTAATTTGGGCTCTTTGTTAGATCAACAATAATGCATATGAGAGCCACTCAACAATTTCATCGTGGTCTTCTCCTTCGTATGACTCAATAAACGGAAAAGAAATTCAGAGAAACACACTAAAATATTTTTGGAGTTTTTAGTTTTCTAGAAGAAAGCAAATTAAAGAAGGAAAGCAATAAATACGAGAAAAACTATTTACACGGTAAAGCTCCCAACAAGCAAGAAGAAGAATCGAGAAATATTTTTGGGTTTTCTTTTAATATTACAAATTAATCAAACTAGAAAGAAAAACCGAAAAGAAGCAAGAAATATTTTGTGTGTGTGTATTTTCTCAAAGTTTTTCAAACACACAAGAAGAAAGCGAGAAAATAAATCTAGCATGGATAGCACAATGGAAAGTGTGGACACTGACAACTGGAATGAAATGTGTAAACATGAATGTAATGTCGGTGGAAATACGTACTCCCCCAAGCTTAGGCTTTTGGCCTAACTCGGTAATCGCCGTTAGTAGCCTGTGTAGTGGTCAGAGTGATAGCTCACGGAGGCTCTAGGTGCAGCCGCCTCAGCCCGCCGAGCAGCCACAACCTCCGCGTTATGCGCACGGGCCTCGCTCTCAAGAACATAATATCTTTCCTTGCTATGAACATCAAAGAGAGCAGGCGCAAGCAAAAAGGTGTCCACAACGGAATTTTTATTAAACAACAAGTTATATGTATAATTATGGGCTTCACCACTAAGGAACTTATGGTGTTTTGTGGCGTCAAAGTCTAAGTACTTGATATGTCTCCGTCGTATCTATAATTTTTGATTGTTCCATGCCAATATTATTCAACTTTCATATATTTTGGCAACTTTTTATACTATTTTTGGGACTAACATATTGATCCAGTGCCCAGTGCCAGTTCCTGTCTGTTGCATGTTTTTGGTTTCACAGAATATCCATATCAAACGGAGTCCAAACGGGATAAAAACGGATGGAGCTTATTTTTGGAAAATATGGAAAATTCGGAAGGAAAATCAACGCGAACCAGTGCCCCAGGTGGTTACGAGGCAGGGGGGCGCGCCCCCCCTTAGGGCGCGCCCCTACCCTCGTGAGCCCACCGTAAGGCGGTTGACGCTCTTCTTTTGCCGCAAGAAAGCTAATATTCGTAAAAAAAATCACGGTGAAGGTTTCAGGCCAATCGGAGTTACGGATCTCCATATATATACGAAACGGTGAAACAGAGCCAAAACAGAACGCAGAACCAGAGAGAAACAGAGAGATAGATCCAATCTCGGAGGGGCTCTCGCCCCTCCCATGCCATGGAGGCCAAGGACTAGAGGGGAAACCCTTCTCCCATCTAGGGAGGAGGTCAAGGAAGAGAAGACGAAGGGCCCCCCTCTCCCCTTCTCTTCCGGTGGCGCAGAAACGCTGCCATGGCCATCATCATCATCACCGCGATCTACACCAACACCTCCGCCATATTCACCAACATCTCCATCACCTTCCCCCCTCTATATACAGCGGTCCACTCTCCCGCAACCCGCTGTACCCTCTACTTGAACATGGTGCTTTATGCTTCATATTATTATCCAATGATGTGTTGCCATCCTATGATGTCTGAGTAGATTTTCGTTGTCCTATCGGTCTAGTAAAGTAGTCAATTGCTTAGGGGCAATTTCACAACTCCTACCACCACTTTTCCACACTCGCTATATTTACTTTATTGTTTCTTTATCTACACAGCCCCTACTTTTTATTTATGTACTCTTTATTATCTTGCAAACCTATCCAACAACACCTACAAAGTACTTCTAGTTTCATACTTGTTCTAGGTAAAGCGAACGTCAAGCGTGCGTAGAGTTGTATCGGTGGTCGATAGAACTTGAGGGAATATTTGTTCTACCTTTAGCTCCTCGTTGGGTTCGACACTCTTACTTATCGTAAACTGTTGCGATCCCCTATACTTGTGGGTTATTAGTACCGCGTGGGTAAGATAAGGTCATAAGGCCAAGGTGAAACACCCAGCTCCCTTGCTAAACGTGTGGTATAAATCCCACCATAAAAATATCCACTACCAGCATTGTGTTGCAACCCGCGTGGAACAATCGCTCCAAGGTTATAACATTTGACACCAGTGAGAGCTGTGCGTATGAGTCTCAAGTTATGAGCACAAAGTGTACTACAACCTTGTGTTGCGGAACGCAGTGTTTCAAAATTTTGCCTACGATCCCGCAAGATCTATCTAGGAGATGCATAGCAACGATAGGGGAGAGTGTGTCTATGTACCCTCGTAGACCAAAAGCAGAAGCATTTAGAAATGCGGTTGATGTAGTCGAACATCTTCGCGATCCAACCGATCCAAGTACCGAACGCACGGAACCTCCGTGATTAGCACACGTTCAGCTCGATGACGTCCCTTGATCTCTTGATCCAGTTGAGGATGAGGGAGAGTTCTGTCAGCACAACGGCGTGGCGACGGTGATGATGAAGTTACCGGCGCAGGGCTTCACCTAAGCACTACGACGATATGACCGAGGAGTGTAACTGTGGAGGGGGGCACCGCACATGGCTAATACAATTGATCTTGTGTGTTCTAGGGTTCCCCCTGCCCCCGTAGATAAAGGAGGGGAGGGGGAGGCTGGCCGGCCGGCCCTGTAGGGCGCGCCAGGAGGAGGGAGTCCTACTAGGACTCCAAGTCCTAGTAGGATTCCACCAAGAGGAAAGGGGGAAGAAGGAAGGAAGAGGGGGAAGGGAAGGAAAGGGGGGAGCCGCCCCCTCCCCTTAGTCCAATTCGGACCCAAGGGGGGGGGGGCGGACAGCCCCTCTTGGCCCTTCCTCTCTTCCCACTAAGGCCCATTAGTTCTGTCACACCCTAGCTAGTCATGCATTAGAGTGCTGCATCATGTTTACTCTTTCATCAGAAACTTGAAATGGGGATGACAGAACCCCCAGTCCCCTCTGAAACCAACTAGGGTTTACTAAAATAATTTTCAATGAACCTGAAATGCCCTTCTAAAATGCCCATCATTTTTGCCTTGGTTCAGAACCTCTGCCAAAAGTGGTGCACATTTTCCTAGGCCATCCTAGGGTTTTGAATTAAATCATAGCTATTTGAATTTGGGCATTTAAAATAATATAAAATATTTAAATGCTCAAATATCTCCAAACTAAAATGTTTCATGTTGGAAATAATCCAACTATGGACCAGGAGTAGTTTGGTGATTTTTGGAGTTGCCTAGGTATTTTATTTAATTCAACAAAGTTGCAGATATATTAAATAAAACAGAAAACAGAAAATAAATAAAGGGAGAAGCTTACCTGGGCTCCTCCCTGTGCGGCCCAGCCCAGCCGGCCCAGCACTGTGCTGGCCCGTGCCAGCCAGCTGCTTCCCCTCGCCAGAGCAGGCAGGGAGGTGAGCATGGCGCGCCCGAGCTCGCCACGCACCACCCAGCCTCTCTGCATCGCCCTGGTCGCCGTTGCGCCGCGTGGATCGTCTTCTGGTCGTCGCCCCGACCTCGCCGACACCCCATTCACTCTCCCCCGGCTCTCCCTCGCTCTCTCTCTCTCACGGCCGAAGCTCACCGTCGCCGCCGTTCGCCTTAGCCACCGTCTCCGACCACCCCTCGCTCCCCCGACCAGCTCAGGAGCTCCGCCTCGACTCCCTCTTCCTCCCCACCGCTCCACGAGTCCCCGGAAGCCCTGCATCGCCGCCACGTCGCCGTTCCCCTCTTCGGGCTCCGATCACCGTCGCCGACGAATTCGCCGTCTCCAGCGCGTCCCCGAGCCCGTTTCGACGCCCACTGCAACCGCGGTGAGCTACGCCACCGTTTCCCCCTTCTTCCCTGCTCTCTCCCGACCCCTAGGCCCTAGCCCCACCGCGGCCGAAAGCTTCACGCCGCCGGCGATGTCGCCGTCGTGGCCACGGTCGCCGTAGCGCCCAACCGAGCTCACCATCGTGCTCCACATCTCACTAGGAGCACGTAGCACGCACCAACGCTACCCCCTAACCCCCTGCAACACCCTTCCCGTGCACGACCGAACCCCGGCGGCCGCAACCGAGCTCGCCGCCGTCGACTCCGGCCACCCCGACCCCAACGGACTCCGCCAAGAGCCGCGGGTCGTCCTCAGCTTCACTCCGGTGGCCTCCGCGGTTCATTTGGTGGCCGAAACGACCAAAACCACTATCGCCACCGCACTGATGGTCGCCGCCGGCCAGAACTCCGGCGAGCTGACGTGGCCTAGTTAATTAACCACTAACCCACCACCTACTGACGCTGACAAGTGGGCCCCAGGGCTTAGTCAAAGCTAACCAGCCCGGGTCAACACGGGATTAGCCCCTGTGTCACTGACGTGTGGACCCCACACGTCAGGTTTGACCCGAGCCAGCCCTGTTGACCTGCTGATGTCACTGTGACGTCAGGCTGACGCAGTAAATGATATTTCTGGATTTAAATTAAATCAGGAAATTCCAGAATATTAATTAAACTTCAAAAATTCATAACTTTTATTCTGTAACTCCAAATTGGACAAATTATATATGAAAAATGATCAGAAAAATCCAATCTATCCATCTGTACTATTTTCATGCATGATCAAACAAGTTAAATTGATGTTTTAAACAGAACAAGAAAAGGCACTTTAAAAGGCCATATTTGAATTTGGAATTTGAATCTTTGATTCAAATTTGCTCAAACACTTCTGGCTTTAGTTGCATTAGCCCAACACACTCATATTGCCATGTTTCATGCATGCATCATATTGTTGCACATTGTTTGGTGATGCCTGTGTATCGTTATCCTTTGCGACAGGATCTGTCCCCGAGGAGTACCGTGACTACCCTAACGAAGAACCGTATCCGTGCAACGAACCATCAGGCAAGCAACCAACCATTTGATCATATCGATACAATCCCATGTTCTCGCTCCTGCTCTCTTTTACTGCATTAAGACAACGCGATTCAAACTGCTGTGTGCTACGGTAGTTGAACCCATTTCCTCTGCATGACCTGTCATTGCCACAGTAACTAGATGAAACCCACTAGCATGTGTAGGAGTTGATTGAGCCCTATGTATGTGTTGTTCCTACCTTGCTATGCCTGCTATGCTTAGAGTCGTGTCAGGTCTGGTTCATCTGGGTGATGGGCTAGAGTGAAATGATTATGTCGGTAATGAGAGTGGTGTGGTGAACACGATTTGGTAAAGGTATCGATGAGAGGCCATGTAGGAGTACATGGTGGGTTGTTTCATTGAAGCCGACCTTAAGCACTGAGATCTGTATGTGTGATTTAAGATTCAGCTACTACCATGCATTGGGCCCGAAACCAATGGACCCTCTCGACTTCTTATTCACCCTAGTTCTCCGTCCAGGAGTTGCAAGTAGTTTCTGGTGTTTGTAGCCTACTGGAGGCCGTGGACAGCGCTGACCGTAGGGGTGGGCTGTGATGCGGTAGGTACGTGGCCGGGTGTACCGAATACCCGTTAGGTATCTCGGGAACCCTGTTCACATCGTTCGGGGCCGTATGGGAAACCTCGGCCGGACTCCCTGCGGATGGAACCTGAATAGGCGATAAACCTGGACTGGAGGCTTAGGTGATTAGGTAGGTCGTGGCCGACACCCACGTTGGGCTTCCGCTTGAAGGTTGCCGAGTACATGTCGTGTAAACGACGGTAAGTGGTGAGAGCGTGTATGAAGAAGTACCCCCTGCAGGGTTAACATGATCTATTCGAATAGCCGCGTCCGCGGTAAAGGACTACTTGGTTGCCTATACAGTTCATAGACAAGTAAATGGAAACTGATAAAAGCCTCAAGATAAGTGTGAGTGCCGAGGATGGCTCTTCCGTAGGAAGACGGAGGTGGATCCTCGGTAGTGTATTGAAGTGGTGAATAGTGGACTCGTGTGCGCAAAACTATTTCAAGTTGGAGTATCGTAGGATAGCCTAGCCAAGAGTCAAAGCTGGCTTGCTGCAATAACTCCACCAACCCTTCTTGATACTATGCATGTATGTAGGATCTGATGTAAGTCTTGCTGAGTACCTTTGTACTCATGTTGCTATAATCTACATTTTTACAGAAGACGCTGCAACCCCTTCTGATGGGTTCTATGTAGACGTTGACATCAACGAGTAGGCTAAAGACCCAGGTGGTGACCCTGAGCTTGTGAAGGACCACATAGTATAGCCAGGCTTTCCAAGCCTCTTTTATTTTACTAGTTGTCTGTACTCAGACAAGTTACTTCCGCTGTTGGCTTGTATGATTGTATGACTTGTATGTTGGGTCGTGAGACCCGTACCTTTGTGTGTATGATATGTATGGCTCCCTGAGCCTTAAATAAAGTACTTGTGTCGTAGAGTCATGTTGTGATGCTTCGTTGTATTTGCACATATCGAGCATATTGTGTGTATGATTGAAATGCTTGGTATGTGTGGGATCTGACTATCTAGTTGTTTATCTTTAGTAGCCTCTCTTACCGGGAAATGTCTCCTAGTGTTACCGCTGAGCCATGGTAGCTTGCTACTGCTCTGGAACACTTAGGCTGGCCGGCATGTGTCCTTCTTCGTTCCTGTGTCTGTCCCTTCGGGGAAATGTCACGCTTTGAGTACCGGAGTCCTGTTAGCCCGCTACAGCCCGGTTTACCGGAGTCCTGCTAGCCCAGTGCTACAGCCCGGACCCACTTGCTGATGACCGACACGTTCGAAGCTGGGTCATGGATGCCTGTCCCTGTAAGTCTGTGCCACTTTGGGTTTACGACTAGTCATGTCAGCCCGGGCTCTTTATCATATGGATGCTAGCGACACTATCATATACGTGAGCCAAAAGGCGCAAACGGTCCCGGGAAAAGGTAAGACGACACCCGTGGGGATACCGTGCGTGAGGCCGCAAAGTGATATGAGGTGTTACCAGCTAGATCGATGTGACATCGAGTCGGGGTCCTGACAGCGTTGGCATCAGAGCCGGACTGCCTGTAGGTTCTCCAAGCCAAACTGGTCGATGTTGAGTCTAGAAATTCTTTAGTTATATGTAGGGGAATTGTTTGTGGGTTGGAACGTAAGGCTCTTTTTACTCCTTATACCTTATGACTTTCTGATCTGAGTCAGTCCATTCTTCCACCGGGGGTTAAGGAATTAGGATCTGTTCTCTCTATCAGGATCACGTGTTACTAATCAGTAGTACCTTATAAGTTTGATGGTTATCAGCCTAGTTCAGTTCTACTACCACATTATGTTGTTAGGAATGGTTCCAGAACTTGATATGATGATGTTGAGTGTGTACGAAATCCTTTGTCAAATGTCTCAATATCCTTTTTGAGCATTTACAGCTGTTATGCTGCCGAAATTTTGCTAGAAATTCTAATGCCTTTGCATTATGATTATGCTTTCAGATGGCCACTCGCGACCTCAATCAAGTGGTTCGCCTGAACTCGATGCCTAGATGTACCCGGCCATACTGCTAAGTTGGTCAGGGTAATGACTGAGGCTGGATACCGCTGGTATCCTGAGTACACGGTCGAAGAGCAATTCCGAGACTTTAATCAAAGCCAGTATCTCTGCACTGTCAGGATATTTCCATCTTATCCTGGATCCACTGAGCCTCTTCACTGCTCCTATGGACTCGGGGTTACTATCGAGATGGCTGTGCAGGATGCCGCCTACTCTATGATGACCATTATGCGAGTCAGATCTGGTCTATTTCGGGACTCTGATTTCCGGTATATGCCAGGATCACTTCCGGGGGCACAAGGGTATCTCCAGGCTATCTATGCTGACTCCACTCAGGAGGATTCACGGACTCGCACCACTGCTGAGATGCTCGAGGATAAGGACCGTGAAAATCGGGCCTTAAGGTTAGAGCTCTTCAATACCCGTGCCGACCACTGGGCCACTTTGACTCGGTTCGCACCGGCGGTGCAAGCTGGATATTCAGATATGCGCGATCTCTATCCAGTGAGATCTGCTCTGCCGGACGTGATGGTTTGGCGTGATGTAGGAGGCATCACCCCACCTCGCGGTCCCCGCAGGCCACCGTTTGTTGGTCCAAGGCCTCATCCTAGCCCCTATGGTCCACAAGCTCCGCGAGATCGTCTGTTTCCGGATGAACATGTTGAGCTTCCAGGCTATGGAGGTGACTTCTACGAGGACTACTACGGATCGGTCTGAGTTAGTAGTAGTATCACTAGTTCGCACTAGCTGTGTCGTCTATCGTCCTGCGTGACTCGTGGGATATGACCTAGTTTGTACTCTTTCCGGAGATGTAGAAAAATAATGTATAGGAGCTTGGGAATGCCTCCGATGAGATGTAATCCTCTTTTCACCGTATTAGTACTTTGCTTGGTCTTGTACTAAACCTGTATGGTGTGTATGACGATGGAATAAAGAAGCAGTTTCTGTATCTACCATGTCATACGGATGATCATCTTGCATTCCGAGTTATTCCTTACATTATGTATCCTATGTCGGAATTTTATCATTCTGACTAAATCATTGTCTTGTTACCTAGGATGGTCAACACGCGCGCTAATCCTGCTTCCCAAGAGCAGGCCGAAGGCAGTGAAGCCAGGAATGAAAATCTGCCTCATCCTCCTTCACTAGCCGAGGTTATGATGGAAGCTGAGAGAAACAAGCGGGAGACAAACCGTTTGTTGGAGCGTATTGAACAGAATACAGCACACCATCAGAGGGCTAACGTGGTGTCACTCAGTGATTTTATCAAATTGCATCCACCCACGTTCCACCACTCCGTCGAACCTCTCGACGCTGATGACTGGCTTCGCAGTATCTCTCACAAACTGCGTTCCGCGCTGGTAGCGGAGGCTGACAAGGTCACCTTTGCTGCATATCATCTTGAAGGCCCCGCCAGTCTATGGTGGGAGAATTATGGAGCTATGCGCCCAGCGGGCCATGTCACAACTTGGGCTGAGTTCAGTGAGGCTTTCCGTGAACATCACATTCCGGAGGGTCTCATGGACCGTAAGCGTGAAGAATTTTGCAATTTCACCCAAGGCCGACTTTCTGTGGATGTCTATAGCAGGGAGTTTGGTAATCTTGCACGATATGCAACCGAGGAAGTTTCTACTGACGCCAAGAAGCAAGCAAGGTTCCGCAAGGGCCTTAGTCCTGAGCTTCGCCGCGACCTCCGTCTGCATGAGTGCACATCCTTTTCGAAACTTGTCAACAAAGCCATCAGTGCTGAAACTGGTCAGACTGACTATGACGCAACACGCAAGCATGGACGTGACATGGGTTCCTCATCCGGTGCTGGTCCTCAGAAGCGCCGCGTGTGGGTACCCAACACCGCCCTGCCACCCAGGTTCACACCGAGGCCATCTTTCCAGGCGCCTCGCCCCGCTCAACAGTCTGCTCCAGCCAAGCCCTATGGGGGTCCAACCAATAATGCTCCTCCACGTACCAGTTCCGTGACTTGTTTCAAGTGTGGGGAATCTGGTCACTATATGCGTGAGTGTCCCCAGACCAACCCCAATCAATCTGCTAAAGCTGTTGGCCGTGGCAAGCCGACAGGGAAAGTATTCCACGCTAAACCGGTCACCGCTTCACGTGGCCATGTCAACTGTATCTCTGCCGAAGAAGCTCAAGAGGATCCCAACGTCGTTCTCGGTACGCTTCTTGTTAATTGCCACCCGGCATCTGTTCTTTTCGATACAGGAGCCTCTCATTCCTTTATATCTGAAAATTATGCTCGTTTGCATAACGTTGCATTCTGTGACTTGCCATCCACTATGGAAATCTCTACCCCTGGGTCTAGATGGCAGACCTCTAGGGTAAGTTATGGAAATGAGATCCAAGTCGACAGACTTGTTTTCCTTGCATCTTTGATAGCCCTTAAATCTTCAGATATTAATATCATTCTGGGTATGGACTGGATGTCAGCTCATCATGCCCAAAATTGATTGCTTCTCTAGGACTGTTCAACTCACCCATCCTTCGGGGAAGATAGTCAATGTCTTGACCCGAATAGCCAAGCGACAATTATATTCTCTTAACGCCAGCCCTTTGCCAGACCTTGAGGACGTTCCGGTAGTCCGTGACTTCCCGGATGTCTTTCCAGAGGAATTGCCAGGTGTTCCACCTGACAGGGATGTTGAGTTCGTAATAGACCTCATTCCAGGAACCGTTCCGATTGCTAGAAGACCCTATAAGATGGCACCCCTAGAACTAGCCGAGCTTAAGAAACAACTCGATGAATCCTTGAAAAAGGGTTTCATCCGACCTAGTTCATCTCCGTGGGCTTGCCCCGTCCTATTCGTCAAGAAGAAAGATGGTACGGACCGGATGGTTGTAGATTACCGACCTGTCAATTTGGTCACAATCAAAAACAAATATCCACTTCCCAGGATCAACGACCTGTATGATCAGCTCGCTGGATCCTCAGTCTTCTCCAAGATGGATTTGAGGTTGGGCTACCATCAAATCAAAATCAGAAACGGGGACATTCCTAAAACGGCCTTTGTTACTCGTTATGGCCAATACGAGTACACCGTCATGTCCTTCGGATTAACCAACGCTCCAGCCACTTTTTCTCGGTTAATGAACTCAATCTTCATGGAGTATTTGGATAAATTCGTCGTAGTTTATCTCGATGATATACTCATCTACTCCAAGAACGAGGAAGAACATGCCGAACATCTAAGGCTAGTGTTGAAGAAACTTCGAGAGCATCGCCTTTATGCCAAATTTTCTAAATGTGAATTCTGGTTATCAGAAGTGACCTATCTGGGTCATGTAATATCTGGTAAAGGTATTGCTGTTAACCCTGAGCGAGTTCAAGCCGTCCTTGATTGGACTCCACCCGAATCGGTCAAGCAAGTTCGGAGTTTTCTAGGCTTAGCGAGCTATTGCCGTCGCTTTGTCGAGAACTTCTCCAAGGTTGCCAAACCTCTAACCGAACTCCTCAAGAAAGATAAGAAGTTCGAATGGACTCCACAATGTGAGCACAGTTTTCAGGAACTGAAAAGACGCCTGACCTCTGCTCCCGTGCTGGTACCGCCAGACTTCTCCAAGGACTTTGTTATCTACTGCGACGCCTCGCGACAAGGACTAGGTTGCATTCTTATGCAAGATCGACACGTAATTGCTTACGCTTCACGGCAATTGCACCCACATGAGGAGAATTATCCTACTCATGATTTAGAACTTGCAGCCGTAGTCTATGCACTTAAGACCTGGCGACATTACCTCCTCGGTAATCGTTGCGAAATATTCACTGATCACCAAAGTCTGAAGTACATCTTCACCCAACCGGATCTGAATCTCAGGCAAAGACGTTGGGTTGAATTGATCACAGACTTCGACTTAGGGATAACCTATACCCCAGGGAAAGCCAACGTCATGGCTGATGCGCTAAGTCGTAAATCTTATTGTAACAACCTGATGTTACAACAAAGTCAACCGCTTCTCCATGAGGAATTTCGAAAGCTTAACCTTCACATTGTTCCTCAAGGTTTTCTCTCCACCTTGGTGGCAAAACCTACCCTTACGGATCAAATTATCAAAGCACAGAAGGTAGATCCGGGAATCTCCCGCATCAAGAGGAACATTCAGAAAGGAATTGCGAATTGCTTCTCCGTTAATGATCAAGGAGTCGTATACTTCGGGGATCGACTAGTGGTTCCCAAGGTGCGCAACCTGAGGCGATTGATCCTTAAGGAAGCTCATGAATCTCCTCTCACCATTCATCCCGGTAGCACAAAAATGTATCAGGACCTACGCCAGAGGTTCTGGTGGACTAGGATGAAGAGAGAAATTGCTCAGTATATTGCCAATTGCGACGTCTGCCGTCGTGTAAAAGCAGAGCATCAACGGCCTGCTGGCACCCTTCAACCCTTAGCTATTCCTGAATGGAAATGGGATAAAATTGGTATGGATTTCATTACCGGTTTTCCCAGAACCAAAAGAGGGAATAATGCTATTTTCGTCGTGGTCGATCGTCTTTCCAAAGTAGCTCATTTCTTACCTGTTCGTGAGAGTATAACCGCTAGCCAACTGGCAGACTTATACATCTCCCGAATAGTGTCCCTCCATGGTGTTCCTTTGGAAATCAATTCGGATCGAGGAAGTCTTTTCACCTCTCGATTTTGGGAAAGTTTCCAAAATGCTATGGGAACTCGTCTCTCCTTTAGCACCGCTTTCCACCCTCAGTCAAGTGGTCAAGTGGAACGCGTCAACCAAATTCTAGAAGACATGCTTCGAGCCTCTGTTATCTCTTTCGGAATGGACTGGGAGAAGTGCCTTCCATTTGCCGAATTCGCTTACAACAACAGCTATCAATCTAGCTTGGGTAAAGCCCCTTTTGAAGTTCTCTATGGACGACGATGTCGAACACCCCTTAACTGGTCAGAAACCGGGGAAAGACAATTCTTTGGCCCGGATATGATTCAGGAAGCAGAAGAACAAGTTCGTATCGTTCGTGAGAAGTTGAAAACAGCCCAATCTCGTCAAAAGAGTCAATATGACCGAAAACATAAGGCTATGACTTTCGAGGTTGACGAGAAGGCTTATCTTCGGGTCACCCCTCTGAAGGGAACCCATCGTTTCGGTATCAAAGGCAAATTGGCTCCTCGTTACATTGGACCTTTTCGCATTCTTGCCAAACGAGGAGAAGTTGCCTACCAATTGGAACTACCTCCGCACCTCTCCAGAGTTCACGATGTCTTCCACGTCTCTCAACTCAGGCGTTGCTTCTCGGATCCTATCCGTGAAGTGGACCACGAAACGCTTGATCTCCAAGATAATCTTACATATCGAGAGTACCCCATTCGTATCCTCGATCAAGCCGAACATACCACGCGACGTCATAATATCAAGTTTCTCAAGGTTCAATGGTCGCACCATTCTGAAGATGAAGCAACTTGGGAAAGGGAGGATCGTCTTCGACTTGAATACCCCGCCTTCTTCTCGGAGGAACCCAAATCTCGGGACGAGATTCTTTTGAGTGGGGGTGAGTTGTCACACCCTAGCTAGTCATGCATTAGAGTGCTGCATCATGTTTACTCTTTCATCAGAAACTTGAAATGGGGATGACAGAACCCCCAGTCCCCTCTGAAACCAACTAGGGTTTACTAAAATAATTTTCAATGAACCTGAAATGCCCTTCTAAAATGCCCATCATTTTTGCCTTGGTTCAGAACCTCTGCCAAAAGTGGTGCACATTTTCCTAGGCCATCCTAGGGTTTTGAATTAAATCATAGCTATTTGAATTTGGGCATTTAAAATAATATAAAATATTTAAATGCTCAAATATCTCCAAACTAAAATGTTTCATGTTGGAAATAATCCAACTTTGGACCAGGAGTAGTTTGGTGATTTTTGGAGTTGCCTAGGTATTTTATTTAATTCAACAAAGTTGCAGATATATTAAATAAAACAGAAAACAGAAAATAAATAAAGGGAGAAGCTTACCTGGGCTCCTCCCTGTGCGGCCCAGCCCAGCCGGCCCAGCACTGTGCTGGCCCGTGCCAGCCAGCTGCTTCCCCTCGCCAGAGCAGGCAGGGAGGTGAGCATGGCGCGCCCGAGCTCGCCACGCACCACCCAGCCTCTCTGCATCGCCCTGGTCGCCGTTGCGCCGCGTGGATCGTCTTCTGGTCGTCGCCCCGACCTCGCCGACACCCCATTCACTCTCCCCCGGCTATCCCTCGCTCTCTCTCTCTCACGGCCGAAGCTCACCGTCGCCGCCGTTCGCCTTAGCCACCGTCTCCGACCACCCCTCGCTCCCCCGACCAGCTCAGGAGCTCCGCCTCGACTCCCTCTTCCTCCCCACCGCTCCACGAGTCCCCGGAAGCCCTGCATCGCCGCCACGTCGCCGTTCCCCTCTTCGGGCTCCGATCACCGTCGCCGATGAATTCGCCGTCTCCAGCGCGTCCCCGAGCCCGTTTCGACGCCCACTGCAACCACGGTGAGCTACGCCACCGTTTCCCCCTTCTTCCCTGCTCTCTCCTGACCCCTAGGCCCTAGCCCCACCGCGGCCGAAAGCTTCACGCCGCCGGCGATGTCGCCGTCGTGGCCACGGTCGCCGTAGCGCCCAACCGAGCTCACCATCGTGCTCCACATCTCACTAGGAGCACGTAGCACGCACCAACGCTACCCCAAACCCCCTGCAACACCCCTCCCGTGCACGACCGAACCCCGGCGGCCGCAACCGAGCTCGCCGCCGTCGACTCCGGCCACCCCGACCCCAACGGACTCCGCCAAGAGCCGCGGGTCGTCCTCAGCTTCACTCCGGTGGCCTCCGCGGTTCATTTGGTGGCCGAAACGACCAAAACCACTATCGCCACCGCACTGATGGTCGCCGCCGGCCAGAACTCCGGCGAGCTGACGTGGCCTAGTTAATTAACCACTAACCCACCACCTACTGACGCTGACAAGTGGGCCCCAGGGCTTAGTCAAAGCTAACCAGCCCGGGTCAACACGGGATTAGCCCCTGTGTCATTGACGTGTGGACCCCACACGTCAGGTTTGACCCGAGCTAGCCCTGTTGACCTGCTGATGTCACTGTGACGTCAGGCTGACGCAGTAAATGATATTTCTGGATTTAAATTAAATCAGGAAATTCCAGAATATTAATTAAACTTCAAAAATTCATAACTTTTATTCTGTAACTCCAAATTGGACAAATTATATATGAAAAATGATCAGAAAAATCCAATCTATCCATCTGTACTATTTTCATGCATGATCAAACAAGTTAAATTGATGTTTTAAACAGAACAAGAAAAGGCACTTTAAAAGGCCATATTTGAATTTGGAATTTGAATCTTTGATTCAAATTTGCTCAAACACTTCTGGCTTTAGTTGCATTAGCCCAACACACTCATATTGCCATGTTTCATGCATGCATCATATTGTTGCACATTGTTTGGTGATGCCTGTGTATCATTATCCTTTGCGACAGGATCTGTCCCCGAGGAGTACCGTGACTACCCTAACGAAGAACCGTATCCGTGCAACGAACCATCATGCAAGCAACCAACCATTTGATCATATCGATACAATCCCATGTTCTCGCTCCTGCTCTCTTTTACTGCATTAAGACAACGCGATTCAAACTGCTGTGTGCTACGGTAGTTGAACCCATTTCCTCTGCATGACCTGTCATTGCCACAATAACTAGATGAAACCCACTAGCATGTGTAGGAGTTGATTGAGCCCTATGTATGTGTTGTTCCTACCTTGCTATGCCTGCTATGCTTAGAGTCGTGTCAGGTCTGGTTCATCTGGGTGATGGGCTAGAGTGAAATGATTATGTCGGTAATGAGAGTGGTGTGGTGAACACGATTTGGTAAAGGTATCGATGAGAGGCCATGTAGGAGTACATGGTGGGTTGTTTCATTGAAGCCGACCTTAAGCACTGAGATCTGTATGTGTGATTTAAGATTCAGCTACTACCATGCATTGGGCCCGAAACCAATGGACCCTCTCGACTTCTTATTCACCCTAGTTCTCCGTCCAGGAGTTGCAAGTAGTTTCTGGTGTTTGTAGCCTACTGGAGGCCGTGGACAGCGCTGACCGTAGGGGTGGGCTGTGATGCGGTAGGTACGTGGCACGGTGTACCGAATACCCGTTAGGTATCTCGGGAACCCTGTTCACATCGTTCGGGGCCGTATGGGAAACCTCGGCCGGACTCCCTGCGGATGGAACCTGAATAGGCGATAAACCTGGACTGGAGGCTTAGGTGATTAGGTAGGTCGTGGCCGACACCCACGTTGGGCTTCCGCTTGAAGGTTGCCGAGTACATGTCGTGTAAACGACGGTAAGTGGTGAGAGCGTGTATGAAGAAGTACCCCCTGCAGGGTTAACATGATCTATTCGAATAGCCGCGTCCGCGGTAAAGGACTACTTGGTTGCCTATACAGTTCATAGACAAGTAAATGGAAACTGATAAAAGCCTCAAGATAAGTGTGAGTGCCGAGGATGGCTCTTCCGTAGGAAGACGGAGGTGGATCCCCGGTAGTGTATTGAAGTGGTGAATAGTGGACTCGTGTGCGCAAAACTATTTCAAGTTGGAGTATCGTAGGATAGCCTAGCCAAGAGTCAAAGCTGGCTTGCTGCAATAACTCCACCAACCCTTCTTGATACTATGCATGTATGTAGGATCTGATGTAAGTCTTGCTGAGTACCTTTGTACTCATGTTGCTATAATCTACATTTTTACAGAAGACGCTGCAACCCCTTCTGATGGGTTCTATGTAGACGTTGACATCAACGAGTAGGCTAAAGACCCAGGTGGTGACCCTGAGCTTGTAAAGGACCACATAGTATAGCCAGGCTTTCCAAGCCTCTTTTATTTTACTAGTTGTCTGTACTCAGACAAGTTACTTCCGCTGTTGGCTTGTATGATTGTATGACTTGTATGTTGGGTCGTGAGACCCGTACCTTTGTGTGTATGATATGTATGGCTCCCTGAGCCTTAAATAAAGTACTTGTGTCGTAGAGTCATGTTGTGATGCTTCGTTGTATTTGCACATATCGAGCATATTGTGTGTATGATTGAAATGCTTGGTATGTGTGGGATCTGACTATCTAGTTGTTTATCTTTAGTAGCCTCTCTTACCGGGAAATGTCTCCTAGTGTTACCGCTGAGCCATGGTAGCTTGCTACTGCTCTAGAACACTTAGGCTGGCCGGCATGTGTCCTTCTTCGTTCCTGTGTCTGTCCCTTCGGGGAAATGTCACGCTTTGAGTACCGGAGTCCTGTTAGCCCGCTACAGCCCGGTTTACCGGAGTCCTGCTAGCCCAGTGCTACAGCCCGGACCCACTTGCTGATGACCGACACGTTCGAAGCTGGGTCATGGATGCCTGTCCCTGTAAGTCTGTGCCACTTTGGGTTTACGACTAGTCATGTCAGCCCGGGCTCTTTATCATATGGATGCTAGCGACACTATCATATACGTGAGCCAAAAGGCGCAAACGGTCCCGGGAAAAGGGTAAGACGACACCCGTGGGGATACCGTGCGTGAGGCCGCAAAGTGATATGAGGTGTTACCAGCTAGATCGATGTGACATCGAGTCGGGGTCCTGACAAGTTCCCCCGAGGGGTTCCGATAACCCTTCGGCACTCTGATAATTATCCGGTACCTCTCGAAACTCATCAGGTGTCCGAGTAACATCGTCCAATATATCAATATTTATGCCTCGACCATTATGAGACTCCTCGTCATGTCTGTGATCTCATCCGGGACTCCGCACAAACTTCGGTCATCAAATCACATAACTCATAATACAAATCGTCATCGAACGTTAAGCGTGCGGACCCTACGGGTTCGAAAACTATGTAGACATGACCGAGACACATCTCCGGTCAATAACCAATAGCGGAACCTGGATGCTCATATTGGCTCCTACATATTCTACGAGGATATTTATCGGTCAAAGCGCATAACAACATATGTCATTCCCTTTGTCATCGGTATGTTACTTGCCCGAGATTCGATCGTCGGTATCCTCATACCTAGTTCAATCTCGTTACCGACAAGTCTCTTTACTCGTTCCATAATGCATAATCCCGTAACTAAATCATTAGTCACATTGCTCGCAAGGCTTATAGTGATGTGCATTACCGAGAGGGCTCAGAGATACCTCTCTGATACACGGAGTGACAAATCCTAATCTCGATGTATGCCAACTCAACAAACACCATCAGAGACACATGTAGAGCATCTTTATAATCACCCAGTTACGTTGTGACGTTTGATAGCACACAAGGTGTTCCTCCGGTATTCAGGAGTTGCATAATCTCATAGTCAGAGGAACATGTATAAGTCATGAAGAAAGCAATATCAATAAAACTAAATGATCATTATGCTAAGCTAACGAATGGGTCTTGTCCATCACATCATTCTTCTAATGATGTGATCCCGTTCATCAAATGACAACACATGTCTATGGTCAGGAAACTTAACCATCTTTGATTAACGAGCTAGTTAAGTAGAGGCACTCTGTTTTGTCTATGTATTCACACATGTACCAAGTTTTCGGTTAATAAAATTCTAGCATGAATAATAAACATTTATCATGATATAAGGAAATATAAATAACAACTTTATTATTGCCTCTAGGGCATATTTCCTTCAGTCTCCCACTTGCACTAGAGTCAATAATCTAGTTCACATTGTCATGTGATTTAACACCAATACTTCATATCTTTATGTGATTAGTTCACATCGCCATGTGACTAATACCCAAAGGGTTTTACTAGAGTCAATAAACTAGTTCACATCGCTATGTGATTAACACCCAAAGAGTACTAAGGTGTGATCATGTTTTGCTTGTGAGAGAAGCTTAGTCAATGGGTCTGTCACATTCAGAGCCGTATGTATTTTGCAAATTTTCTATGTCTACAATGCTCTGCATGGAGCTACTCTAGCTAGTTGCTCTCACTTTCAATATGTATCCAGATTGAGACTCAGAGTCATCCGGATCGGTGTAAAAGCTTGCATCGACGTAACTCTTTACGACGGACTCTTTATCACCTCCATAACCGAGAAACATATCCTGATTCCACTAAGGATAACTTTGACCGTTGTCCAGTGATCCACTCCTGGATCACTGTTGTACCCTCTTGCCAAACTCATGGTGAGGCACACAATAGGTCTGGCACACAACATAGCATACTTTATAAAACCTATGACTTCAGGCATAGGGAACGACTTTTCATTCTCTTTCTATTTTCTGCTGTGGTCGGGTTTTGAGTCTTTACTCAACTACACACCTTGCAACAGGCAAGAACTCCTTCTTTGATTGTTTCATTTTGAATTACTTCAAAATCTTGTCAATGTATGTACTCATTGGAAAAACTTATCAAGCGTCTTGATCTATCTCTATAGATATTGATGCTCAATATGTAAGCAGCTTCACCAAGGTCTTTCTTTGAAAAACTCCTTTCAAACACTCCTTTATTCTTTCTAGAAAATTCTACATCATTTCTGATCAACAATATGTCATTCACATATACTTATCAGAAAGGCTGTAGTGCTCCCACTCACTTTCTTGTAAATACAGCCTTCACCAAAAGTCCGTATAAAACCATATGCTTTGATCACCTTATCAAAGCGTATATTCCAATTCCGAGATGCTTGCACCAGTCCATAGATGGATCGCTAGAGCTTGCACACTTTGTTAGCACCTTTAGGATTGTCAAAACCTTCTTGTTGCATCATATACAACTCTTCTTTAAGAAATCCATTGAGGAATGTAGTTTTGACATCCATTTGCCAGATTTCATAAAATGTGGCAATTGCTAACTTGATTTGGACAGAGTTAAGCATCGATGTGAGTGAGAAAATCTTATCATAGTCAACACATTGAACTTGTCGAAAACTTTTTGCGACAATTCGAGCTTTGTAGATAGTAACACTACTATCAGCGTTCGTCTTCCTATTGAAGATCCATTTATTTTCAATGGCTCGCCGATCATCGGGAAGTCAATCAAAGTCCATACTTTGTTCTCATACATGGATCCCATCTCAGATTTCATGGCCTCAAGCCATTTTGCGGAATCTGGGCTCATCATCGCTTCCTCATAGTTTGTAGGTTCATCATGGTCTAGTAACATGACTTCCAGAACAGGATTATCGTACCACTCTAGTGCGGACCGTACTCTGGTTGACCTACGAGGTTCGGTAGTAACTTGATCTGAAGTTTCATGATCATCATCATTAGCTTTCTCACTAATTGGTGTAGGAATCACTTGAACTGATTTTTGTGATGAACTACTTTCCAATTTGGGAGAAGGTATAGTTACCTCATCAAGTTCTACATTCCTCCCACTCACTTCTTTCGAGAGAAACTTCTTCTCTAGATAGGATCCATTCTTAGCAACTAATATTTTGCCTTCGGATCTGTGATAGAAGGTGTACCCAACATTTTCCTTTGGGTATCCTATGAAGATGCATTTCTCTGATTTGGGTTCGAGCTTATCAGGCTGAAGCTTTTTCACATAAGCATCACAGACCCAAACTTTAAGAAACGACAACTTAGGTTTCTTGCTAAACCACAGTTCATATGGTCTCATCTTGACGGATTTAGATGGTGCCCTATTTAACATGAATGCAGCTGTCTCTAATGCATAACCCAAAAACGATAGTGGTAAATCGGTAAGAGGCATCATAGATCGCACCATATCTAATAAAGTACGGTTATGACGTTCGGACACACCATTACTCCGTGGTGTTCTAGGTGGCATGAGTTGTGAAACTATTCCACATTGTTTTTAAATGAAGGCCAAACTCATAACTCAAATATTCACCTCCACGATCAGATCGTAGAAACTTTATTTTCTTGTTACGATGATTTTCCACTTCACTCTGAAATTCTTTGAACTTTTCAAATATTTCAGACTTATGTTTCATCAAGTAGATATACCCATATCTGCACAAATCATCTGTGAAGGTAAGAAAATAACGATACCTGCCGTGAGCCTCAACACTGATCGGACCGCATACATCAGTATGTATTATTTCCAATAAGTGAGTTGCTCGCTCCATTGTTCCGGAGAACGGAGTCTTAGTCATCTTGCCCATGAGGCATTGTTCGCAAGCATCAAGTGATTCATAATCAAGTGATTCCAAAAACCCATCAGCATGGAGTTTCTTCATGCGCTTTACACCAATATGACCTAAACGGCAGTTGATATGTCTCCAACGTATCTATAATTTTTGATTGCTCCATGCTATTATATTATCTATTTTGGATGTTAATGGGCTTTATTTTACACTTTTATATCATTTTTGGGACTAACCTATTAACCGGAGGCCCAGCCCAAATTGCTATTTTTTGCCTATTTCAGTGTTTCGCAGAAAAGGAATATCAAACGGAGTCCAAACGGAATGAAACCTTCGGGAACGTGATTTTCTCAAC
Organism: Triticum aestivum; assembly: GCF_018294505.1. Lineage (NCBI taxonomy): Eukaryota > Viridiplantae > Streptophyta > Magnoliopsida > Poales > Poaceae > Triticum > Triticum aestivum. Next base: position 568,956,252 of record NC_057803.1, read on the forward strand.
AAACGTGATCCAGGAGACTTGGAGTGGGCGTCAAGAAACAATCGAGGAGTCCACGAGGCAGGGGGGCGCGCCCTCCACCCTCGTGGGCCCCTCGTTGCTCCACCGACCTACTTCTTCCTCCTATATATATCCACATACCCCCCAAACATCCAGGAGCACTACGAAAACCTAATTCCACCGCCGCAACCTTCTGTACCCGAGAGATCCCATCTTGGGGCCTTTTTCGGAGCTCCGGCGGAGGGGGCATTGATCACGGAGGGCCTCTACATCAACTCCACGGCCTCTCCGGTGATGTGTGAGTAGTTTACTTTAGACCTTCGGGTCCATAGTTATTAGCTAGATGGCTTCTTCTCTCTCTCTTTGGATCTCAATACAAAGTTCTCCTCAACTTTCTTGGAGATCTATTCGATGTAATCTTCTTTTGCGGTGTGTTTGTCGAGATCTGATGAATTGTGGGTTTATGATCCAGATTATCTATGAACAATATTTGAATCTCCTCTGAATTATTTTATGTATGATTGGTTTATCTTTGCAAGTCTCTTCGAATTATCAGTTTGGTTTGGCCTACTAGATTGATCTTTCTTGCAATGGGAGAAGTTCTTAGCTTTGGGTTCAGTCTTGCGGTGTCCTTTCCCAGTGACAGCAGGGGCAGCAAGGCACATATTGTATTTTTGCCATCAAGGATAAAAAGATGGGGTTTATATCATATTGCATGAGTTTATCCCTCTACATCATGTCATCTTACTCTGTTCTTATGAAGTTAATACTCTAGATGCATGCTGGATAGCGGTCGATGTGTGGAGTAATAGTAGTAGATGCAGAATCATTTCGGTCTACTTGTCGTGGACGTGATGCCTATATACATGATCATACCTATATATTCTCATAACTATGCTCAATTCTATCAATTGCCCGACAGTAATTCATTTACCCACCGTGATACTTATGCTCTTGAGAGAAGCCACTAATGAAACCTATGGCCCCCGGGTCTATCTTCCATCATATTAATCTTCCAACGCTTAGCTATTTATATTGCCGTTTATTTTACTTTGCATCTTTATTTCTATTTATCATAAAAAATACCAAAAATATTATCTTATCATATCTATCAGATCTCATTCTCGTAAGTGACCCTGAAGGGATCGACAACCCCTTTATTGCGTTGGTTGCGAGGTTCTTATTTGTTTGTGTAGGTGCGTGGGACTCGAGCGTGATCTCCTACTGGATTGATACATTGGTTCTCAAAAACTGAGGGAAATACTTACGCTACTTTACTGCATCACCCTTTCCTCTTCAAGGGAAAACCAACGCGGTGCTCAAGAGGTAGCAGCAGTGCCACAAATAAGTTGCACTATCATTATTAACTTTGCATCTTTTGGCATCAATTTTATGAATATGTGTATCAATACGATCGAGATTCAATAAACCATTTATATTAAGTATATGACCATATAAGATTTTATTCATATAAACAGAACAACAATTATACTTTGACTTAAATGAATAACCTTATTGCAATAAACATGATCCAATCATATTCATGCTCAACGCAAACACCAAATAACATTTATTTTAGGTTCAACACTAATCCCGAAGATAAAAAGAGTGTGCGATGGTGATCTTATCAACCTTGGAATCTATACCTACTAATAAAGCAAGGTGCGTTTCTCCGATTTTTTCATCCGTTCACCAATCGATTTTTTTTCTATTCGAGGTGGTACTAAATTTTTGTTTGTTCGTCTATTAGAAAAGAAAAACGCCAGATTTCATACATGGACCGCTCGCAGTGTGGCCAGCGAAGTCAACCCAGTTTTTTTCGTGTCCTTGCAAGTGGGAAAACCCTATTTATCGCAGTGAGCATTAGATACCCGCAAATTCACACAGAGCGCCCAAGCTTGGCTGAAACGTTTTTTTGTTTTGTGTTATGTTTCTAATTTTCTTTTTTTGTTTCTTTTTTTCATTGATCTTTTTCCTCTCAAGTTTATCTTTTCTCCCTTTTTTCATAAATTTAAATATTTGAAAAATGATCATAATATCATAAAAACTCGATTTTTTAAATGTTTAGAATTTAAAAATACATTCTGTTTTGAAAAATATTCAGAACATTAAATCTTTGTTCTCTTTCCAAAATAGTCGCAAATTCACATAGGGTGCCCGAGCTGGGCTGAAATGTTTTCCTTTTTTGTTCTCTGTTATGTTTTTGTTTTTGTTTTTACATTTCTTTCCTTTTCTTTCATTACTTTCCTTTCAAGTTTATTTTTCTTTCTCCCTTTTTCTCGTAAATTCAAATTTTCAAAAAAGTTTCATAATAACAGAAAACTCGAATTTTTTAATGTCTGCTATTTTAAAATATATTTCGTTTCGAAAAATGTTAAGAACATTAAACCTTTGTTCTCATTCCAAAATTCGTTTAGATTTTAATTTTTTTTTCATTTTTTCTTTATATTTCAATGTTGTTTGAGGTTTTCCCAAAAAAATTGCATTCATTTTTTTTACACATATGAATAATACTTTTGTTTTAGTGAAATGTTCGCAAATTCAGAATAATGTCTGAGTTTAAAGAAACATATTTTCAAAAATTGTTTTGAATGTCCAAAATATGTTTCCTCTCAAAAAAATCACAAATACAAAACATGTTCATGTTATTATAAAGGTTTATGTTTTCAATTAAAATTGTGAATTTTGAGTGTTTCAAATTTTGTTGTGTATTTCTGAAAATGTAAAGAATTTCAAAAAGTGTTTGGGATTTTTAAAATTATTCATGTTTTCAAGAATATTTAGCAATTTATATATTTTTTAAACAGTTCAAAAAATTTGTTTCCTATCCGACATTGGAGTATGATCTTAATGGTTTGAGCTGGCCATTGGGTGCTAGGACTCGTTTCGTTGAGTGGCTAGCAGCACGTAGTCGGGTCTTTGAGGGCATTATTTTGATCCATCAATTCATCATTTTTTTAAATTTTCGTGCCTTACTAACATAGGTCATCTTTGCGCCTACCAGTGTGCTGGTCCATACACAAATTGATGTGTGCCCCACACGCTATTTTACGCAACTAGCGTCATAGAGTAGCCCCCATGTAGTTGGCCTAAGAAAAAAATTGTTCTGTCGCATATGTTGTATTTGGCCTCAGCCGCACTCCCCTACTGGGTTGTCCGAGGGAGCAATTTTTTTCTGGTGCCAATAAAAGAGAATAAGTTGGTTCGGCTCGAATAAAAAAATTATGGGCACATGAGTGCTAAAATAATCAAAGAAAATAACCCTAATAGAGAAGGGACATTGATGTTTGTTTATGCGCTAAATATGCTAATAAAATGAGATTTATGCGCTACAATTCGTAATCCATCGGGTTACGCCATCATAAGAGAGAGTGGTCGAAGCAACCATGCCCCGAATGTTGCCGCATATCTACTAAACAAGGAAGCAGACACAATCTCGAGACAGAGGCGGACTCGAAGGAATAAAGGCACGAGTTGGATGGTTGCCGCCACGCCGACTAATCCCACCACTATCAAGATCTCGCGGGACAAACATGACTGGCGAGAATACCACAACTCCACTCTCTATCGCACCACTATGGAGATCATTTTTTGGTGGACACAACAATTATCTCTCCATTGCTTCTCCAAAGAAACATCTCCCCCGTTGCAATGCACGGGCATATGTGCTAGTCATTTCCAATACACATCGTCACCGTGTCCTTAACTAGTCTCTGTTCATTTTGTAACTCCTGTTTCGAGTTACTAATCATAGCAACTGAACCAGTATCTAATACCCAGGGGCTACTATGAACACTAGTAAAGTACACATCAATAACATGTATATCATATATACTTTTGTTCACTTTGCCATCCTTCTTATCTGCCAAGTATTTGGGCAGTTCCACTTCGAGTGACCATTTCCTTTGTAGTAAAAGCACTCAGTTTCAGGCTTGGGTCTAGCTTTGGGCTTCTTCATGGGAGTGGTAACTTGCTTGCCATTCTTATTGAAGTTCCCTTTCTTTTCCTTTGCCCTTTTACTTGAAACTAGTGGTCTTGTCAACCATCAACACTTGATGTTTTTTTTGATTTCTACCTTCGCCGATTTCAGTATCGTGAAGAGGTCGGGAATCCTTTTCATTATCCCTTGCATTTTATAGTTCATCACGAAGTTCTAGTAGCTTGGTGATAGTGACTAGAGAACATTATCAATCACTATATTATCTGGAAGATTAACTACCACTTGATTCAAGCGATTGTAATGCCCAGACATTTTGAGCACATGCTCACTAATTGAGATATTCTCCTCCATCTTGTAGGCAAAGTACTTGTCATAGGTCTCATACCTCTCGACTCGGGCATGAATCCGAAATACCAATTTCAGCTCTTGGAACATCTTATATGCTCCGTGGCGTTCAAAACGTTTTTGAAGTCCCGTTCTAAGCCGTAAAGCACAGTGCACTAAACTATCAAGTAGTCATCATACCGAGCTTGCCAAACGTTCATAACATCTGCATCTGCTCCTGCAATAGGTCCGTCACCTAGTGGTGCATCAAGGACATAATTCTTCTATGCAGCAATGAGGATAGTCCTCAGATCACGGACCCAGTCCGCATCATTGCTACTATCATCTTTCAACCTATCTTTCTCTAGGAACATATAAAAAATAAAATAGGGGAGCTATACGCGAGCTATAGATCTACAACATAGATATGCAAAAACTACCAGGACTAAGTTCATGATAAATTAAAGTTCAATTAATCATATTACTTAAGAATGCCCACTTAGATAGACATCCCTGTAAGTGCATCTAGTGCCACCCCTAGTTGGTTTTGGAGTACTGACGACAAACTTGGTTGAGGGACTAATGTGTTTGTGAGAATTGCAGCATAACACAGCTAATAGTCCCTCATTGATTCGGTTTACCTAACAGAGATGACCCCTAAAAGTGTGTGAAGACATTGAAGACAATGGTGGTCTATGAAGAGATTCACATTGAAGACTATGACATGAGAATACATCGTATGAAGACTATGGTGTACGAAGACATAGATGTTTCGTAGTTTCCTTTTCTTCTTTGTTGAGTCATAGGAACCACCGTACTGTTAAGTGGGATCCAAGTGAACAAAGTCAGAATGACTGATGTGATGCTCAACCAAATCCTATGTCTTCGAGCGAAGACAATGAGAGCAAATCTTATCCAGAGCTGGATAAGGCGGCTTTACTTGTAGCCCAAGTCAATCTGTCGCGTGTGTTTGAAATCTGATCGTTGGACACATGTTAGTTCCTTAGTGACCCAGGGTCATTTCAGACAAATCAGGTCGGGTTGCCTCCTGGCTATAAATAGCCCACCCCCTACACCATATATTGGTGGCTGCTCAGAGTTAGTGCACGGCTTTTGTCGTTTGAGAGCAACCCACCTCTGAAGCATTTGAGAGAGCGAGAGATCCTTGCGAGGACAAAGCCCAAAACACATAGATCCAAAGAGTGTTAGGCATCACTAAAGTCTTTCTGTCTGCGTGACCTGAAGACCAGTTACACTTGAGGACTATGAATTCTCCAGCCAGTTAGGCGTCGCGTTTGAGCATCCAAGAGTCATTGTGGATTGCCGGTGAACGAAGTCTGTGAAGGTTTGGTAGTCTACCTTGAAGACTTACCAGAGTGATTGGGCGAGGACTATGTGTCCTTAGCTCAAGGGGAATAAGGTGAAGATGCGGTCTTCTGAGTTGAATCTCAGCCTCCCTAACCAGATGTACAGTTGTCACAACAACTGGAACTGGTGTACCAAATCCTTGTCTTCATCAAGCTACTGGTTCTATCTTTCACTTCTCTTTACTTTACAATTTGTCTTCGTGAAGTCATTGCTTGCCTGTATGATCTGATTGACTTCACTGAGTGAAGACTGTTTACTATTTGGCTTCATACTATCTTCCATCCCGATCCATACTACCTAGCTGCTGATAGTCTTCGTACTTTCACTTCATTGCTTACTTGACTATGGCTTGTCTACTGTAGTCTACCTTCCGCTGCATATCAATAGGTTCATTTATATCGTTTGTCTCGAAAGACCCTGTGTTTTGAAGACTTTCATAAAAATCGCCTATTCACCCCCTCTAGTCAATAACTAGCACATTCAATCCCTCTAGTCATGTAAATGATCACGTGATCCATATCAACTAAACCATGTCCGATCATCACGTGAGATGGAGTAGTTTTCAGTGGTGAACATCACTATGTGGATCATATCTACTATATGATTCATGTTCGACCTTTTGGTCTCAGTGTTCCGAGGCCATATCTGCATATGCTAGGCTCGTCAAGTTTAACTCGAGTATTCCACGTGTGCAAAACTGGCTTGCACCCGTTGTATGTGAACGTAGAGCTTATCACACCCGATCATCACGTGGTGTCTTAGCACGAAGAACTGTCGCAATGGTGCATACTCAGGGAGAACACTTATACCTTGAAATTTAGTGAGAGATCATCTTATAGTGCTACCGCCATACTAAGAAAAATAAGATGCATAAAAGATAAACACCACATGCAATCAAATAAGTGATATGATATGGCCATCATCATCTTGTGCCTTTGATCTCCATCTCCAAAGCACAGTCATGATCACCATCGTCACTGGCTTGACACCTTGATCTCCATAGAAGCATCGTTGTCGTCTCGCCAACTATTGCTTCTATGATTATCGCTACCGCTTAGTGATAAAGTAAAGCAATTACATGGCGGTTGCATTTCATACAATAAAACGACAACCATATGGCTCCTGCCAGTTGCCGATAACTGTTACAAAACATAATCATCTCATACAACAATTTATATATATCATCACGTCTTGACCATATCACATCACAACAAGCCCTGCAAAAACAAGTTAGAAGTCCTCTACTTTGTTGCTGCAAGTTTTACGTGGCTGCTACGGGCTTCTAGCAAGAACCTCTCTTACCTACGCATCAAAACCACAACGATTTTTCGTCAAGTGTGTTGTTTTAACCTTCAACAAGGACCGAGCATAGTCAAACTCGATTCAACTAAAGCTGGAGAAACAGAAACCCACTAGCCACCTGTGTGCGAAGCACGTTGGTAGAACCAGTCTCATGAAGGCGGTCATGTAATGTCGGTCTGGGCCGCTTCATCCAACAATACCGCTGAATCAAAGTAAGACATGCTGGTAAGCAGTATGACTATTATCGCCCACAACTCATTGTGTTCTACTCGTGCATATAACATCTACGCATAGACCTGGCTCGGATGCCAGTGTTGGGGAACGCAGTATTTCAAAAATTTGCCTACGATTACGCAAGATCTATCTAGGAGATGCATAGCAACAAGAGGGGAGAGTGTGTCTATGTACCCTCCTAGACCAAAAGCGGAAGCGTTTGAACGTCTTCGCGATCCAACCGATCCAAGTACCGAATACACGACACCTCCGTGATCAGCACACATTCAGCTCGATGACATCCCTCGATCTCTTGATCCAGTTGAGGACGAGGGAGAGTCACGTCAGCACGATGGCATGGCGACGGTGATGATGAAGTTACCGGCGCAGGGCTTCGCCTAAGCACTATGACGATATGACCGAGGTGTGTAACTGTGGAGGGGGGCACCGCACACGGCTAAGACAGTTGATCTTGTGTGTTCTAGGGTGCCCCCTGCCCCCGTATATAAAGGAGGGGAGGGGGAGGCTGGCCGGCCGGCCCTGTAGGGCGCGCCAGGAGGAGGGAGTCCTACTAGGACTCCAAGTCCTAGTAGGATTCCACCAAGAGGAAAGGGGGAAGAAGGAAGGAAGAGGGGGAAGGGAAGGAAAGGGGGGAGCCGCCCCCTCCCCTTAGTCCAATTCGGACCCAAGGGGGGGGGGGCAGTCCCTCTTGGCCCTTCCTCTCTTCCCACTAAGGCACATCGAGGCCCATTAGTTCCCCCAGGGGGTTTCGATAACCCTCCCGCACTCCGATAATTATCCGTACCTCTCGAAACTCATTCGGTGTCCGAATAACATCGTCCAATATATAAATCTTTATGTCTCGACCATTTCGAGACCCCTCGTCATGTCCATGATCTCATCTGGGACTCCGAACAAACTTCGGTCATCAAATCACATAAATCATTATACAAATCATCATCGAATGTTAAGCGTGCGGACCCTACGGGTTCGAGAACTATGTAGACATGACCGAGACACATCTCCGGTCAATAACCAATAGCGGAACCTGGATGCTCATATTGGCTCCTACATATTCTACGAAGATCTTTATCGGTCAAACCGCATAACAACATACGTCATTCCCTTTATCATCGGTATGTTACTTGCCCGAGATTCGATCATCGGTATCTTCATACCTAGTTTAATCTCGTTACCGACAAGTCTCTTTACTCGTTCCGTAATGCATCATCTCGTAACTAACTCATTAGTCACATTGCTTGCAAGGCTTATAGTGATGTGCATTACCGAGAGGTGATGTCTACTACACAACCTTCTTCTTGTAGACGTTACTGGGCCTCCAAGTGTAGAGGTTTGTAGGACAGTAGCAAATTTCCCTCAAGTGGATGACCTAAGGTTTATCAATCTGTAGGAGGCGTAGGATGAAGATGGTCTCTCTCAAGCAACCCTGCAACCAAATAACAAAGAGTCTCTTGTGTCCCCAACACACCCAATACAATGGTAAATTGTATAGGTGCACTAGTTCGGCGAAGAGATGGTGATACAAGTGGTATATGGATGGTAGATAAAGGTTTTTGTAATCTGAAAATATAAAAACAGCAAGGTAACTAATGATAAAAGTGAGCACAAACGGTATTGCAATGCATTGAAACAAGGCCTAGGGTTCATACTTTCACTAGTGCAAGTTCCCTCAACAATAATAACATAATTGGATCATATAAATATCCCTCAACATGCAACAAAGAGTCACTCCAAAGTCACTAATAGCAGAGAACAAACGAAGAGATTATGGTAGGGTACAAAACCACCTCAAAGTTATCCTTTCTGATCGACCTATTCAAGAGTCCGTAGTAAAATAACATGAAGCTATTCTTTCCGTTCAATCTATCGTAGAGTTCGTACTAGAATAACACCTTAAGACACAAATCAACCAAAAGCCTAATGTTACCTAGATACTCCAATGTCACCTCAAGTATCCGTGGGTATGATTATACGATATGCATCACACAATCGCAATTCATCTATTCAACCAACACAAAGAACTTCAAAGAATGCCCCAAAGATTCTACCGGAGAGTCAAGACGAAAACGTGTGCCAACCCCTATGCATAGGTTCATGGGCGGAACCCTCAAGTTTATCACCAAAACATACATCAAGTGGATCAATAGAATACCCAATAGTCACCACGGGTATCCCACGCAAGACATACATCAAGTGTTCTCAAATCCTTAAAGACTCAATCTGATAAGATAACTTCAAAGGGAAAACTCAATCCATTACAAGAGAGTAGAGGGGGAGAAACATCATGAGATCCAACGATAATAGCAAAGCTCGCGATACATCAAGATCGTACCACCTCAAGAACACGAGAGAGAGAGAGAGATCAAACACATAGCTACTAGTACATACCCTCAGCCCTGAGGGAGAACTACTCCCTCCTCGTCATGGAGAGCGCCGAGATGATGAAGATGGCCACCGGAGAGGGATTCCCCCCCTCCGGCAGGGTGCCGGAACATGTCTAGATTGGTTTTCAGTGGCTATGGAGGCTTCTGGCGGCGGAACTCCCGATCTATTATGCTCCCCGAAGTTTTTAGGGTATATGGATATATATATAGGAGGAAGAAGTACGTCGCTGGATCTCCGGGCTATCCACGAGGCAGGGAGCGCGCCCAGGGGGTGGGCGCCCCCACCCTCGTGGGCAGCCCGTGACTCTCCTGGTCCATCTCTGATACTCCGTGGGCTTCTTCTGGTCCAAAAATAAGTTCCTTGAAGTTTCAGGTCAATTGGACTCTGTTTGATTTTCCTTTTCTGTGATACTCTAAAACAAGGAAAAAAAAATTGCACTGGGCTCTAGGTTAATAGGTTAGTTCCAAAAATCATATAAAAGTGCATAATAAATCCCATAAACATCCAAAACAGATAATATAATAGCATGGAACAATCAAAAATGCCCAAGCTTAATTCCTGCTCGTCCTCGAGTAGGTAAATGATAAAAACAGAATTTTTGATGTGGAATGCTACCGAACATATTTCTCTAAGTAATTCTTCTTTATTATGGCAAGAATACTCAGATCCATAAGATTCAAGACAAAATTTTAATATTGACATAAAAATAATAATATTTCAAGCATACTAACAAAGCAATCATGTCTTCTCAAAATAACATGGCCAAAGAAAGTTATCCCTACAAAATCATATAGTCTGGCTAAGCTCCATCGTCACCACATAAAATATTTAAATCATGCACAACCCCGATGACAAGCCAAGTAATTGTTTTGTACTTTTGATGTTCTCAAACTTTTTCAATCTTCACACAATACATGAGCGTGAGCCATGGATATAGCACTATATGTGGAATAGAAGGGTGGTTGTGGAGAAGACAAAAAGGGAGAAGATAGTATCACATCAACTAGGCGTATCAACGGGCTATGGAGATGCCCATCAATAGATATCAATGTGAGTGAGTAGGGATTGCCATGCAACGGATGCACTAGAGCTATAAGTGTATGAAAGCTCAACAAAAGAAACTAGTGGGTGTGCATCCAACTTGCTTGCTCACGAAGACCTAGGGCACTTGAGGAGGCCCATTGTTGGAATATACAAGCCAAGTTCTATAATGAAACTTTCCCACTAGTAAATGAAAGTGACAAAACAAGAGACTCTCTATCATGAAGATTATGGTGCTACTTTGAAGCACAAGTGTGGAAAAAGGATAGTAGCATTGTCCCTTTTATTTTTTTTATTTTTTTATTTGGCCTTTCTTTTTTCTTCTTTTTTGGACTTTTTTGGGACAATACTCTATGAATGATGATCATCACACTTCTATTTATTTACAACTCAATGATTACAACTTGATACTAGAACAAAGTATGACTCTATATGAATGCCTCCGGCGGTGTACCAGGATGTGCAATGACTCATGAGTGACATGTATGAAAGAATTATGAACGCTGGCTTTGCCACAAATACAATGTCAGCTACATGATCATGCAAAGCAATATGACAATGATGGAGCGGGTCATAGTAAACGGAACGGTGGAAAGTTGCATGGCAATATATCTTGGAATGGCTATGGAAATGCCATGATAGGTAAGTATGGTGGCTGTTTTGAGGAAGATATATGGTGGGTTTATGGTACCGGCGAAAGTTGCGCGGTACTAGAGAGGCTAGCAGTGGTGGAAGGGTGAGAGTTCGTATAATCCATGGACTCAACATTAATCATAAAGAACTCACATACTTATTGCAAAAATCTATTAGTTATCGAAAAAAGTACTACGCGCATGCTCCTAGGGGGATAGATTGGTAGGAAAAGACCATCGCTCGTCCCTGACCGCCACTCATAAGGAGGACAATCAATAAACAAATCATGCTTCGAGTTCGTCACATAACGGTTCACCATACGTGCATGCTACGGGAATCACAAAATTCAACACAAGTATTTCTCAAATTCACAACTACTCAACTAGAATGACTATAATATTACCATCTCTATATCTCAAAACAATCATCAAGTATCAAACTTCTCATAGTATTCAATGCACTCTATATGAAAGTTTTTATTATATCCCTCTTGGATGCCCATCATATTAGGACTAAATTCATAACCAAAGCAAATTAACATGCTGTTTAGGACTCTCAAAATAATATAAGTGACGCATGAGAGTTCATCTATTTCTATAAAATAAAACCACCACCGTGCTCTAAAAAGATATAAGTGAAGCACTAGAGCAACAACGAACTACTCCGAAAGATGAAAGTGAAGATCAATGAGTAGTCAAATAATTATGCAACTATGTGAAGACTCTCTAACATTTAAGAATTTCATATCTTGGTATTTTATTCAAACAGCAATCAAAACTAAATAAAATAAAATGATGCTCCAAGCAAAACACATATCATGTGGTAAATAAAAATATAGCTCCAAGTAAAGTTACTGATGAACGAAGACGAAAGAGGGGATGCTTTCCGGGGTATCCCCAAGCTTAGGCTCTTGGTTGTCCTTGAATATTTCCTTGGGGTGCCTTGGGCATCCCCAAGCTTAGGCTCTTGCCACTCCTTATTCCATAATCCATCGAATCTTTACCCAAAACTTGAAAACTTCACAACACAAAACTTAACAAAAAACTCGTAAGCTCCGTTAGCGAAAGAAAACAAAACACCACTTCAAGGTACTGTAATGAACTCATTATTTATTTATATTTGTGTTAAACCTACTGTATTCCAACTTCTCTATGGTTTATAAACTATTTTACTAGCCATAGATTCATCAAAATAAGCAAACAACACACGAAAAACAGAGTATGTCAAAAACAGAACAGTCTGTAGTAATCTGTAACTAATGCAAACTTCTGGAACCCAAAAAATTCTAAAATAATTTCTGGACGTGAGGAGTTTATATATTAATCATATGCAAAAAGAATTAACTAAATATCACTCTCCAATAAAAAATGGCAGCAAATCTCGTGAGCGCTAAAGTTTCTGTTTTTTACAGCAAGATCAACAAGACTTTCCCCAAGTCTTCCCAACGGTTCTACTTGGCACAAACACTAATTAAAACATAAAAACTCAATCATAACAGAGGCTAGATAAATTATATATTGCTAAATAGGAGCAAAAAGCAAGGAACAAAAATAAAGTTGGGTTGCCACCAAACAAGCGCTATCGTTTAACGCCCCTAGCTAGGCATGATGATTTCAATGATGCTCACATAAAAGATAAGAATTGTAACATAAAGAGAACATCATGAAGAATATGACTAGCACATTTAAGTCTAACCCACTTCTTATGCATAGGATTTTGTAAGCAAACAACTTGTGGGAACCATAATCAACTAGCATAGGAGGGCAAAACAAGCATAACTTCAAAACTTTAAGCCCATAGAGAGGAAACTTGATATTGTTGCAATTCCTACAAGCATATGTTCCTCCCTCATAGTAATTTTCAGTAGCATTATGAATGAATTCAACAATATAACTATCACATAAAGCATTATTTTAATGATCTACAAGCATATAAATTTTATTACTCTCCACATAAGCGAATTTCTTCTCATGAATAATAGTGGGAGCAAACTCAACAAAATAGTTATCATGTGAGGCATAATACAATTGAAACTAAAATCATGATGGCAAGTATCATTGTTGTTTATAGCATACAATTCATCACAATAATCATCATAGGTAGCCACTTTGTTCTCATAATCAATTGGAACCTCGTCCGAAATAGTGGAATCATTACTAAATAAAGTCATATCCTCTCCAAATCCACTTTCATTAATATAATAATCATAAATAGGAGGCATGCTTTCATCATAATAAATTTGCTCATCAAAGCTGGGGGGACAAAAATATCATCTTCATCAAACATAGCTTCCCCAAGCTTGCGGCTTTGCATATCTTTAGCATCATGGATATTCAAGGAATTCATACTAACAACATTGCAATCATGCTCATAATTCAAATATTTAGTGCCAAACATTCTAATGCATTCTTCTTCTAACACTTTGGCACAATTTTCCTTTCCATCATACTCACGAAAGATATTAAAAAGATGAAGCGTATGAGGCAAACTCAATTCCATATTTTTTTTGTAATTTTCTTTTATAAACTAAACTAGTGCTAAAACAAGAAACAAAAAGATTCGATTGCAAGATCTAAAGATATACCTTGAAGCACTAACCTCCCCGGCAACGGCGCCAGAAAAGATCTTGATGTCCACTACACAACCTTCTTCTTGTAGACGTTGTTGGGCCTCCAAGTGCAGAGGTTTGTAGGACGCCAACAAATTTCCCTCAAGTGGATGACCTAAGGTTTATCAATCTGTAGGGGGCATAGAATGAAGATGGTCTCTCTCAAGCAACCCTGCAACCAAATAACAAAGAGTCTCTTGTGTCCCCAACACACCCAATACAATGGTAAATTGTATAGGTGCACTAGTTCGGCGAAGAGATGGTGATACAAGTGGTATATGGATGGTAGATAAAGGTTTTTGTAATCTGAAAATATAAAAACAGCAAGGTAACTAATGATAAAAGTGAGCACAAACGGTATTGCAATGCACTGAAACAAGGCCTAGGGTTCATACTTTCACTAGTGCAAGTTCCCTCAACAATAATAACATAATTGGATCATATAAATATCCCTCAACATGCAACAAAGAGTCACTCCAAAGTCACTAATAGCGGAGAACAAACAAAGATATTATGGTAGGGTACGAAACCACCTCAAAATTATCCTTTCTGATCGATCTATTCAAGAGTCCGTAGTAAAATAACATGAAGCTATTCTTTCCGTTCAATCTATCCTAGAGTTCGAACTAGAATAACTCCTTAAGACACAAATCAACCAAAACCCTAATGTCACCTAGATACTCCAATGTCACCTCAAGTATCCGTGGGTATGATTATATGATATGCATCACACAATCTCAGATTCATCTATTCAACCAACACAAAAACTTCAAAGAGTGCCCCAAAGATTCTACCGGAGAGTCAAGACGAAAACGTGTGCTAACCCCTATGCATAGGTTCATGGCCGGAACCCGCAAGTTGATCACCAAAACATACATCAAGTGGATCAATAGAATACCCCATTGTCACCACGGGTATCCCACGCAAGACATACATCAAGTGTTCTCAAATCCTTAAAGACTCAATCCGATAAGATAACTTCAAAGGGAAAGCTCAATCCATTACAAGAGAGTAGAGGGGGAGAAACATCATAAGATCCAACTATAATAGCAAAGCTCGCGATACATCAAGATTGTACCACCTCAAGAACACGAGAGAGAGAGAGAGAGATCAAACACATAGCTACTGGTACATACCCTCAGCCCCAAGGGAGAACTACTCCCTTCTCGTCATGGAGAGCGCCGAGATGATGAAGATGGCCACCGGAGAGGGGTTCCCCCCTCTGGCAGGGTGCCAGAACGGGTCTAGATTGGTTTTCGGTGGCTATGGAGGCTTCTGGCGGCGGAACTGCCGATCTATTGTGCTCCCCGAAGTTTTTAGGGTATATGGATATATATAGGAGGAAGAAGTACGTCGGTGGATCTCTGGGCTGTCCACGAGGCAGGGGGCACGCCCAGGGGGGTGGGCGCCCCCACCCTCGTGGGCAGCCCGGGACTCTCCTGGTCCATCTCTGATACTTCGTGGGCTTCTTCCGGTCCAAAAATAAGTTCCGTGAAGTTTCAGGTCAATTGGACTCCGTTTGATTTTCCTTTTCTGCGATACTCTAAAACAAGGAAAAAAACAGAAACTGGCACTGGGCTCTGGGTTAATAGGTTAGTCCCAAAAATAATATAAAAGTGTATAATAAAGCCCATAAACATCCAAAATAGATAATATAATAGCATGGAACAATAAAAAATTATAGATACGTTGGAGACGTATCAAGAGGGCCCAGAGATACCTCTCTGATACACGGAGTGACAAATCCTAATCTCGATCTATGCCAACTCAACAAACACCACCGGAGACACCTGTGGAGCATCTTTATAATCACCCAGTTACGCTGTGATGTTTGATAGCACACAAGGTGTTCATCTGGTATTCGGGAGTTGCATAATCTCATAGTCAGAGGAACATGTATAAGTCATGAAGAAAGCAATAGCAATAAAACTAAACGATCATTATGCTAAGCTAACGAATGGGTCTTGTCCATCACATTATTCTCCTAATGATGTGATCCCGTTCATCAAATGACAACACATGTCTATGGTTAGGAAACTTAATCATCTTTGATTAACGAGCTAGTCAAGTAGAGGCATACTAGGGACACTCTATTTTGTCTATGTATTCACACATGTACTAAGTTTTCGGTTAATACAATTCTAGCATGAATAATAAACATTTATCATGATATAAGGAAATATAAATAACAACTTTATTATTGCCTCTAGGGCATATTGCCTTCATCTTGTTTGCCTGTGATGCATTTTCCATTAAATAGTGTTAAGTATTGAATTGAGGGGAAATGAATGCTCTTTATTCTACCTTGCGTCACTCGTCTAGTCTCACCATAGCAAATGCTAGTCAAGAATATCTCATACTCAGGTCTTGGTGGTTCATCCAACGAACCCCAAAATGGAATTTTGCAGTAATTAGAAAATGTCTCTAGGGGTAGAGTGAATGGATGGTCATGCAGTTTAAACGACACTCTAGACTCACGAGGATGAAATTTAAATTCTTTATTAAACGACTCTGTGAGGCTAATATGTTGGTTGCACTTATCTTTGATGTAGGGGCCAATCTCGGCGTTGTCAACATATTGCTCAAATTCTTCTTTAATACCTGCATGCACCATAGAATCGTTGCACGGCCATAGACATGATTTGGTAGTGGCATCCTGTATGGAATTTTCACTTGGTTCAACATAAGACCGACGAACTAAGCCGCTACTAGAAGTTGCCTCTAAGGACCTCCACCTCGAAGAACTCCTTTCAAAGAGGTTCATCATATTTGCATACAATTTTCTGAAAATTTTCGAGTCACAAAAATTTTGTCAACAAAACTTCACAAGATTGATAGCAACTATTCATAGGGATGCATAGAGGCCATATCAAGCATTTAAACTACTTACAACTCTAAGAATTCAACATGCAAGCTCATCTACAGCAGCACCAAGAGTAGCTAATTATTCAAAATGTAAACCACTAAAGCAAAAACTAATTGGACCAATGGAGGAGTCACATACCAAGTAGCAATCCCCCAAAATAGTTTCAGAAATGAAGCTTCAAGCAAGGAGATCTAAATCCACGAGTTTGAGAGTAAGAACACTAGAGAGAGAGAGAGAGAGAGCAATGGTGAGTTTTTTGGAGGTAGGTGGTGACATGGGCTAACGAGATAAGTGAGCGGGCCCACATGGGGACCACAGCCCACCAGGGCGCGTCTGGGGCTGCTGGCGCGCCCAGGTGGGTGATACGTCTCCAATGTATCTATAATTTTTGATTGTTCCATGCTATTATATTATCTGTTTTCGATGTTTAGTGGGCTTTAATATGCACTTTTATATTATTTTTGAGACTAACC
Organism: Triticum aestivum; assembly: GCF_018294505.1. Classification (NCBI taxonomy): domain Eukaryota; kingdom Viridiplantae; phylum Streptophyta; class Magnoliopsida; order Poales; family Poaceae; genus Triticum; species Triticum aestivum. The sequence goes on from NC_057803.1 coordinate 568,973,423, forward strand.
TATTAACCGGAGGCCCAGTGTCAGTTGTTTTTTTTGCCCATTTCAGTGTTTCACAGAAAAGGAATATCAAACGGAATCCAAATGGAATGAAACCTTCACGAGGATCTCTTTTGGAACAAACGCTATCCAGGAGACTTGGAGCAGAGGTAAAGGAAGCAACGAGACGCCCACGAGGTAGGGCAGCGCGCCCAGGGGGGCCAGGCGAGCCCCCCACCCTCGTGGGCCCCTTGTAGCTCCACCGGCCTACTTCCTTCATCTATATATACTCTTATACCCTGAAAACATCTAGGGGAGCCACGAAACCACTTTTCCACTGCCGCAACCTTCTGTATCCGTGAGATCCCATTTGGGGACCTTTTCCGGCGATCTGCCGGAGGGGGATTTGATCACGGAGGGCTTCTACATCAACACCATAGCCTCTCCGATGATGTGTGAGTAGTTTACCACAAACCTTCAGGCCCATAGTTATTAGCTAGATGGCTTCTTCTCTCTCTTTGGTTCTCAATACAAATTTCTCTCGATGTTCTTGGAGATATATTCGATGTAATTCTTTTTGCGGTGTGTTTGCCGAGATTTGATGAATTATGGGTTTATGATTAAGATTATCTATGAACAATATCTGATTCTTCTCTGAATTCTTATATGCATGTTTGATATCTTTGTAGGCCTCTTTGAATTATCAGTTTGGTTTGGCCTACTAGATTGATCTTTCTTGCAATGGGAGAAGTGCTCAGCTTTGGGTTCAATCTTGCGGTGTCCTTTCCTAGTGACAGAAGGGGCAGCAAGGCACATATTGTATTGTTGCCATCGAGGATAAAAAGATGGGGTTTATATCATATTGCTTGAGTTTATCCCTCTACATCATGTCATCTTGCCTAATGTGTTACTCTGTTCTTATGAACTTAATACTCAAGATGCATGCTGGATAGCGGTCAATGTGTGGAGTAATAGTAGTAGATGCAGAATCGTTTCGGTCTACTTGACACGGACGTGATGCCTATGTTCATGATCATGCCTAGATATCATCATAACTATGCGCTTTTCTATCAATTGCTCGGCAGTAATTTGTTCACCCACCGTAATATATGCTATCTTGAGAGAAGTCACTAGTGAAACCTATGGCCCCCGGGTTTAATTTACATCATATAAGTTTTCGATCTACAATTCTAGTTTACTATTTATTTTGCAATCTTTACTTTCCAATCTATACAAAAATACCAAAAATATTTATCTTATTATCTTTATGAGATCTCACTTTTGCAAGTGGCCGTGAAGGGATTGACAACCCCATTATCGCATTGGTTGCAAGGTTCCTATTTGTTTGTGCAGGTACTAGGCGACTTGCATGTAGTCTCCTACTGGATTGATACCTTGGTTCTAAAAAACTAGGGAAATACTTATGCTACTTTGCTGCATCACCCTTTCCTCTTCAAGGGAAAACCAACGCATGCTCAAGAGGTAGCCGTGGGTTGTGCCCACCTGACCCACCCCGCTCTAATGTTATTTGCATAAAAAATCAGAAATATTCAGAAAAAATCGTATCAATTTAGGGCATTCCGAGAACTTTTACTTTTGGGTCATTTTTTATTGCACGGGAAATTCAAAAAACAGATAAAACATGGCATTTTATTTTATTTAACTAAGAAAAGCAGAAAATAAAAGTAAGGACAGAAGGTAGTGCCTACTAAATTCATCAACTTCATACCTCCCAAAAGTGATCCATTAATAAGGTTGATCAAGTCTTATTAACAACCAGCTTTGATTAGAATGAAACAGAAGAACTTTCGTAAAACACTAAGTTATCTCAACGGGGATGTGAATGTCCCCAACAATAAGCATTTCATATTTCTTTTTGGCAGTGGGAAGAGGTAGTTGAAAACTTTCAATAGTGATTGTTGGAGAATTTTCAATAACATTAATACCATTCACTTCGAATAGTTTCTTTGGAAAACGCACCGTATGCTCATTACCATTGATATGAAAAGTGATCTTGCTTTTATTGCAATCAATAACAACCCCTGCAGTATTCAGAAAGGGTCTACCAAGGATAATCGACATGTTGTCGTCTTCGGGCATCTCAAGTATAACAAAGTCATTTAAGATAGTAACATTTGCAACAACAACGGGCACATGCTCACAAATACCGATAGGTATGGATGTTGATTTGTCGCCATTTGCAAAGATATTTCAGTAGGTGTGAGTTTATTCAAATCAAGTTTTTGTATAAAGAGAAAGGCATAACACTAACACTGACTCCTAAATCACACAAAGCAGTTTTCACATAATTTCTTTTGATGGAGCAAGGTATAGTTGGTATTCCCGGATCTCCAAGTTTTTTAGGCACTCCATCCTTAAAAGAATAGTTAGCAAGCATGGTGGAGATTTCAGCTTTCAGTATTTTTCTCTTATTGGTGATGATGTCTTTCATGTACTTTGCATAAGGGGCCATTTTTAAGATATTAGTCAAGCGGGTACGCAAAATACTAGCCTAATCATTTCAGCAAAGCGTTCAAATTCTTCATCATCCTTCTTCTTAGTTGATTTAGGTGGAAAGGGCATAGGTTTTTGAACCCATGGTTCTCTTTCCTTACCATGTTTTCTAGCAACAAAGTCTCTTTTATCGTATATTTTATTCTTAGGTTGTGGGTTATCAAGATCAACAACTGGTTCTATTTCAACATCATTATCTAGTTCTTTATTATTTGTTTGAGTGTCTTCATGAACCTCATCATTATCTTTTTCATTATTAGAAGGTGAGTGTTCATTACCAGATTGAGTTTCAGCATCAGAAATAGAAACATCATTATCATTGTCAGGAGGTTTTTCTATTTCAGGTTCACTAGAGGCATGCAAAGTCCTATTATTTTTCTTTTTCTTTTTATTTTTAGAAGGACTAGGTGCATCCGTGTTAAGTCTTTGAGAGTCTTGTTCAATTATTTTTGGGTGACCCTTGGGGTAAAGTGGTTCCTGAGTCATTCTACCTCCTCTAGTCATTACTCTAACAGCATGATCATTGATATTATTGTTCATTTCATCAAGAAATTCTCTTTGAGATTTACTAACTTGTTCTAGTTGAGTTTGAACCATAGAGGCATGTTTTCATACACCTCTATCATCATTGGTAATTCTAAATAACAACTCACTCAAGCGACCAATCATATCAGAGTTGTATTTCAATTGTTTCATAACATTTGCATTGAAGTGGTATTGCTTTCTAATGTAATTATCAAACTCATAAAGACATTGACTAGGATGCATATTATAAGGATTGTCCTTTTCATTAAATTTCATTGAAGAATTTACCTCTACCACCTTGGGTGGTGTTGTATCAAGCCCATGAATTTCTTTAATAGGAGGTAAATTTTTTACATCCTCATCTTTAATACCTTTTTTCTTCATACATTTGTGACGCCCCCGATTTGACGGTACACTAATCATACACGCAAACGTGTACGATCAAGATCAGGGACTCACGGGAAGATATCACAACACAACTCTACAAATAAAATAAGTCATACAAGCATCATATTACAAGCCAGGGGCCTCGAGGGCTCGAATACCAGAGCTCGATCATAGACGAGTCAGCGGAAGCAACAATATCTGAGTACAGACATAAGTTAAACAAGTTTGCCTTAAGAAGGCTAGCACAAACTGGGATACAGATCGAAAGAGGCACATGCCTCCTGCCTGGGATCCTCCTAAACTACTCCTGGTCGTCGTTAGCGGGCTGCACGTAGTAGTAGGCACCTCCCGAGTACTACTAGTCGTCATCGATAGTGGCGTCTGGCTCCTGGGCTCCATCGTCTCATCGTAGCAATCGGGTATAGAAAGGGGGAAAGGAGGGAGCAAAGGAACCGTGAGTACTCATCCAAAGTACTCGGAAGTAAGGAGCTACACTACATATCTATGCATTGGTATCAAATGGAATAAGGGTATCATATGTGGACTGAACTGCAGAATACCGGAATAAGAGGGGGATAGCTAGTCCTGTCAAAGACTACGCTTCTGGCCACCTCCATCTTGCAGCATGTAGAAGAGAGTAGATGGTAAGTTCACCAAGTAACATCGCATAGCATAATCCTAACCGATGATCCTCCCCTTGTCGCCCTATGAGAGAGCGATCACCGGTTGTATCTGCACTTGGAAGGGCGTGTTTTATTAAGTATCCAGTTCTAGTTGTCATAAGGTCAAGGTACAACTCCAAGTCGTCCTGTTACCGAAGATCACGGCTATTCGAATAGATTAACTTCCCTGCAGTGGTGCACCACATAACCCAACACGCTCGATCCCACTTGGCCGGACACACTTTCCTGGGTCATGCCCGGCCTCGGAAGATCAACATGTCGCAGCCCTACCTAGGCACAACAAAGAGGTCAGCACGCCGGTCTAAATCCTATGGCGTAGGGGTCTGGGCCCATCGCCCATTGCACACCTGCACGTTGCGAGGGCGGCTAGAAGCAGAACTAGCCCCCTTAATACAAGAGCAGGCTTACGTTCTAATCCGGCGTGCGCCGCTCAGTCGCTGATGTCACGAAGGCTTCGGCTGATACCATGACGTCGAGTGCCCATAACTGTCCCCGCGTAGATGGTTAGTCCGTATAGGCCAGTGGGCAGACTCAGATCAAATACCAAGATCTCGTTAAACGTGTTAAGTATCCACGAACGCCGACCAGGGCCGGGCCCACCTCTCTCCTAGGTGGTCTCAACCTGCCCTGTCGTTCCGCCACAAAGTAACCGTCGGGGGCCGTCGGGAACCCAGGCCCACCTCTACCGGGATGGAGCCACCTGCCCCTTCAGCCCCCAACTCCGAACAGTACCACAGGTAATGTAACAGTGTAAAGTATATAGTATATACCCGTGATCACCTCCCGAAGTGATCAGGGCCCAGTAGTATAGCATGGTAGACGGACAAGAGTGTAGGGCCACTGATGGAACACTAGCATCCTATACTAAACATTAGGATAGCAGGTAAAGGTATCAACAACTGTAGCAACAATGACAGGCTATGCATCAAGATAGGATTAACGAAAGCAGTAACATGCTACACTACTCTAATGCAAGCAGTATAGAGAAGAATAGGCGATATCTGGTGATCAAAGGGGGGGCTTGCCTGGTTGCACTGGCAAGAGAGAGGCTTCGTCAACAGCGTAGTCGATCGGGGCACCAGTAGCGGCGTCAGCCTCGTAGTCTACCGGAGAGAAGAGGGGGAAGAAACAATGAATATAATGCAAACAGATGCATAGCAATGCATGACAAGACAAGTAGCGGTGCTAGGGGTGCCCTAACGTGGTACGAGGTGATACCGGTGAATGGGGGAAACATCCGGGAAAATATCCCCGGTGTTTCACATTTTCGGACAGATGAATCAGAGGGGGAAAGTTGCGTGTTCGCTATGCTAGGGATGCATGGCGGGCGAACGGACTGCATATCCGAATTCGTCTCGTCGTTCTGAGTAACTTTCATGTACAAATTTTTTCCATCTGAGCTACGGTTTATTTTATATTAATTGTAAAAGATTTAAATCATTTTTAGGATTTATTTACTTAATTAAATCAACATTATCCAGCATAGTGTCTGCTGACGTCATCATGACGTCAGCAGTTGACCTGGTCAACCTGACAGGTGGGTCCCGTTCGGCATACTCTGTTTAGTTAACTAATAGTTAATTAGGTTAATTAGTGATTAGGTTAATCTAATTATAATTAATTAACTTAATTAATTCTTTAGTTTACTTAATCAAAATTAATTAATTAATTAATTAATTAATTAATTTTATTATTCATTTCTTATTTATTTATTTTATTTTATTTTTTAACTGTTCTGGGGTGGGCCCTCGCTGTCATTGGCCTGGGGAGGCCTAGCGGGCATGCGGGCGACGGGTTTACGGGCGCGGGCACAGGGGAGCGCCCCCGACCGCATGGGCGCACGCCCAGGGCCGCGGCAACAGCCACTGCAGGGGCGGGCGAGCGCCGGCCGGCGAGCAAGAGGGGGCTGCGGCGGCGAGCGCGCGCGTGCGCGTACGTGAGCGGCGGACAAGGCCATGGATGATGCAGCGACGACGAAGGTAGAAGGGGCCGAAGTCAGGGGGTTCGCGCAGCGGCGAGCGAGTGAGGCGGGGCTCATGGCGATGGGCGCGGCAGCAGCACAGCAGCGGCAACAGGGGCGGAGGAGAGTAGCGGTGGCTGGAGCACACGGGCGAGCGCGTGGGACGTGGGCGAGCGGGGCCACAGCTGTGGCCGCGGCAGAGAGGGGCGAGGCGGGGCACATGCGGCGCACGACGAGGCCAGCACCATCGTGGGCGAGGGAGAGAGAGGAAGGGCGTGGGGGCGGGACCATGGGCGCGTTCAGGGGCGCCGGGGCGCGGTCGTCGGTG